>NW_027363305.1:940000-1133382 GCF_046119375.1 Phyllobates terribilis | reverse complement strand
AAGTCGCCACTGGTGCCCTCTGCTCTTGACAGATGAAAGCTCAGTATTGTGTGTGGCCTCCACGTGCCTGTATGACCTCCCTACAACGCCTGGGCATGCTCCTGATGAGGTTGCGGATGGTCTCCTGTGGGATCTCCTCCCAGACCTAGACTAAAGCATCAGCCAACTCCTGAACAGTCAGTGGTGCAACGCGACGTTGGTGGATGTGACTCGCCCCCTGGGCCGTGGGGTACTCGGACCCGTGCAGTAGGGGAACGATGGGAGTAGTAGTGGCAACCCGGTTTCGTGGCTCAGGGTGGTCAGGCCAGTGGTAGTCCGTTATGTGCTGATGTTTATGTCCGACTACGCCACCCGTGGATTTGCGGTTATTAGGAACCGCCGCTGCATGCCGACCGCTGGGGCTGATGAGGTGTGCAGCTAGGGTAGTGTGACTCCCCACGGGAAGAGTGCGGCCCCAGGGCAGTATAGTGGATGGTGGGAGTGATGGTGGTGAGAGTCCCAGTGCTGATAGTGCTGGAGAAGCAAGGAGCACACAGACAACAGGTTGCAGTCCAGGGTCTTTACTAGAACAGGTAAATTGACCCATAAACAGTCCCGGCTAGGAGGGGGACCTGGATGTCTGAGAGCAACGGGGAAATTGGCCCTGGTCAGGGTGAGGGTGTAGGCCTACCGTGCTTTCTGCGCTCCTTCTGGCTATCTCCTCCTGATAGGGTAACAGCCCACGTTTCCAAGCTTTCCGTGTATTCTCGCCTGTATGGCCTGCGACGTGGGTTCCTTTCTGCTCCCAGCCTTGTACGGCTTTACTGGTACCTTCTGTTGTGGCAGGGCCTCCAGGCTTCTTAGGCCAAGGAATATACAGTCCCCTGCGGACTGGTTCTCTGCTGGGGGATGTGGAATCCTCTCAGCCTCAGACACCAAAGTCTGGTAAATTAAGTCCTCTTTCTGCCAAGACAGGCTCTCTTCGCCTCTTGTCTCTGGCTTGTGGCTCTCCTCCTGCCACACTTCCTCTTAGGTGCAGTGCAACTGTCTGTCCCTGTTCTGCTCTGGGACAAGTCTCAATGCTGAGACAGGCCATCCAGTTCTCTCTAACCCTGCCCCCAGCACCAGCTTTTATAGGGGCAGCCTGCTCCCCCTACTGGCCTGAGACAGGAGGCATTGCATGTTAATGTTCCCCTGACTAGAGAACCTCCCCCTTGCTCTCAGACACAGCTTTAATACATTTTGTGGCATCCAGGCCAGGGTGACACATTCCCCCCTAGTGAAATTTAGTACTCCGGGACTAAACAATAAACAAAGACAATAAAACATTAATAGACATTAATAGACAGACGACGCACAAATTGAGTTCTTAAGGTCACAGTGTGGCCTGTGACCGGGTGTCCATATCATCAATACAACGGGGAGCCTTAACCAGGTGGGGGTCTGTCCTGCCCCAAGTCCTTCACAGTCCTTGGTTAGGCTCCGAACGCAGTCCATACCAGGTCCCGGTTATAAAAAGTCCATAACCTGTGAGTCCTTACAGTAACTGCAAGAAACTGAAACACGGAATTACCAAATATGCATGTAACTTTGCAAACAATTCAACATTTGGCAACAAGGTTATTTACAATTTTAGTGCGCTCTATATTCTCCAGCGAGCGGGTATCAGCCCCTTTGTGCTCCTGGTTGACCTACGTAGCCCACTGTCTGGTGGTGGACCAACCTGGCTTTCCCCACTAGCGTTAGGGGTACAGCTACCAGCTGGGTGTACAGGTAGGGAAGGCAGCTGTCTGCGGGTCCTTTGGCTTACCGCAGGCATGGCAGGCTCACTGTCAGCAGAGGGTTGACTCTCCTGGGCTGCTGGTACAGGCTCTTCTGCCTCTGGAACCGCTTGCTCCTCTTCACCTTCCGGCTCTGGTGTTGGTTGTTGCTGTGCCGGTTGCAGGAAATGCAGGACGGGTACCACTATGGCATCATTTATGCGAGTCCAGGACTGAGGGAACTCTCCGAGAACGGTGCTGATCATTTCTTCCTTGTCCTCTGCGGGTTCAAGGTCACTCTGATCCTCTTCTGCACTACGGAGTTGCTCGGGGCATCTTTTGAGATGGTCTCTGGAGACGGTACTAGTGGTTTCTCCTCCGTCCTTGGTGATCACGCACACCTTCGGGTTGTCGTGATCAGACTGCAGTACGGTGTAGGGTTCCCTTTCCCACTGGTCGTCCAACTTGTGAAGCCTTCTTTTTCGCTTTAGGACTTGCTCACCAGGTTCTAGGGGACCAGCAGGGGCGTGTTGGTTGAAGAGTTTTTCTTGCCTCTCTCTCACCTGGGCCAGGCTCTTCTCCACAGTCTACTGCACCTTCTTGTACTGCAGTTGCCTTTCCGTATCCCAGTCCGCATCCGGGGAGGTGTCCTCAGGCGTTAGGACTCCCATCTCCAGGTCTATAGGCAGCTTACCCGGTCTGGGTCGCATCAGGTAAGCCGGGGTGCAGTTGGTAGCATTCACCGGGATATGATTGTATAAGTCTATCAGGTCCGGCAGTTTTTCTGGCCACAGGCTGCGCTCCTCCAGGGGCAACGTCTTCAGGAGATCAATGACTATATTGTTCATCTTCTCACACATCCCGTTGGTTTGTGGGTGGTAAGGCGTTGTCCGAATCTTCTTACAGCCATAGAGGTTGCCGAACTCCTGGAAGATTTCAGCCTCGAACGCTGGACCCTGGTCTGTCAGGACCTGTTCCGGATACCTGTGTGGACGGCAGAAATATTGCTGGAAGGCTCTGGCCGCTGTTTGGGCTGTCAAGTCTTTTACTGGGACCACCACTAGAAAGCGGGAATAGTGGTCCACGATTGTCAGGGCATAGATGTATCCTGACCGGCTGGGAGCCAATTTGACATGGTCCAGAGCTACCAGCTCAAGAGGCTGCGTGGTGACGATGGGCCTCAAGGGTGTCTTCTGGCTGGTGCGGTCCTTCCTCCTTAGGTGACAAGGGCCACAGTCTCTGCACCATTTTTCTACAGCTCCTCTCATGCCGACCCAAAAGAACCTTCCTCTTAGTAGGAACTCCAGTTTCTTCCAACCGAACCGATGTGTCCCGCTCTGTCATGGTAAGCCCCCAGGACCATAGCTGCATCCCGCCTTGGGACCACGACTTGCCAGGTCAGCTCGTGCGTCCGGTGGTTGACAATCCTTCTGCACAACTTGCCTTCGTAGAGGAACAGCTTGCTCTTCTCTTTCCATAGCTGCTTGGCTTCCTCTGGAGCATCCGGATCTATGCGGGCATCTTCCTGGGTCAGCAGATCTTTCACCAGGCGGATGGCAGGGTCACTATCTTGGGTCTCGGCCCAGCTGTGTTGAGGTAGGGGATTTATCATCACGGTTGTTAGATCCTCCTCCTTCACGCGGTGGGAGTATTGAGCAGCTCCATACCGGTGAAACGCGGGGAGTTCTACCTCCTCCAGCTCTTCTGGGTCTTCGTCACCTTCAGATAAGTGAGGCATCCTCGATAGGGCGTCAGCGTTGGCATTGGTTTTGCCGGCCCGGTACTTGATCAGTCATAGTTGGAGAGACGGGCCATCCACCGCTGTTCTAGGGCACCCAGTCTTGCATTGTCCAGGTGTGTCAACGGGTTGTTGTCCGTGTACACGGTGAACTTTGCGGAGGCCAGGTAATGCTTGAAGCGTTCCGTCACGGCCCACACCACCGCCAAGAATTCTAGCTTGAAGGAGCTGTAATTCTCCGGATTCCTCTTGGTGGGTCTCAGCTTCCGGCTGGCGTACGCGATCACCCTTTCTCTGCCCTGTTGGTTTTGGAACAGTACGGCTCCCAGTCCCACATTACTGGCATCTGTGTGGAGAATGAAAGGCTGGCCATAATCAGGGTAGGCCAGGATCTCGTCCCCTGTGAGGGCCATCTTTAGCTGGCGGAAGGACTCCTCTTCCGGTTTATCCCACTTGAAGGGCGGCTTTTGGCTCCTGGACTTAGACTGTCCGATCAGGAGGTCCTGCATAGGAGCTGCCATCTTAGTGAACCCGGGGATGAACCTTCGGTAGTAGCCTACCAACCCGAGAAACTGTCTCACCTCTTTGATGTTCGAGGGGCTTGGCCAGCTCTTGATTGCCGTGACCTTGTCAGGGTCGGGGGCCACTCCTTCCGCGCTTACCACGTGCCCTAGGTACTGGTCCTTTGGTTTCAGCAGGTGACACTTCGATGGTTTCACCTTCAGGCCATAGCCTGCCAGGGCTTCGAACACCTCGGCCAGGTGCTTTAGGTGGTCCTCGTAGGTCTTCGAATAGACGATCACGTCGTCCAGGAAAAGGAGGACCGTCTCGAAGTTTCGGTGCCCTAGACATCATTCCATCAGCCTCTGGAAGGTCCCTGGTGCGTTGCAGAGCCCGAAGGGCATACAGTTGAACTCACTCAGTCCCATCGGGGTGGTGAAGGCAGTCTTCTCCTTGTCAGCCTCTGCCACAGGAACCTGCCAGTACCCGCTAGTAAGGTCCAAAGTAGAAAAGAAGTTAGCAGATTTTAGTGCGGCTAAAGACTCCTCTATTCTAGGCAGCGGATATGCGTCTTTGTGGGTGATACGGTTGATTTGTCTATAGTCCACGCACATTCTCATGGTGCCGTCTTTCTTTTTGACCAGAACCAAGGGGGCTGCCCAGGGGCTACAGCTGTCTCTAATAACCCCAGCTTCTTTCATCTCTCTTAGCATGCCCTTTGCGTTCTGATAATGTGCAGGGGGTACAGGTCTGTGCCTCTCTTTTATTGGTGGGTGGCTCCCTGTGGGGATGTGGTGTTCTATCCCTTTTACTCTGCCAAAGTCTAGCGGGTGCTTACTAAAGACTCTCTCGTACTCCTGTACCACCCGGTAGACTCCTTGTTTTTGGTGCAGGGGAGTGGAGTCAGCACCCACATGGAGTTTCTGGCACCAGTCCTCCTTTTGTTTCTGGGAGCCATTACCCTCCGCCTGAGGAGATGGAGGCAAGGGTTCCACGGCCCTGATAGCTTTGTGTTCGACAACAAACAGTTTGGCGAGTGTAGCGTACCTGGGTAAGTGTACTTCCCTCTCCCCAATGTTGAGGATGCGGACGGGCACCCTCCCATGACGGACATCAACCACCCCCCGGGCTGTCAAAATGGTGGGCCTGCTGTCTGAGTACATGGGTTCTACCATGGCTTGGTAGTCTCTACCTCTCAACCCGATTGCAGTCCGACACCAGATCATCATTTCACTTTTGGGAGGCATGGAAATGGGGAATGGGTCACTCAGTCTTACGCTACCGATCTCACCACCAGACAGTTCTACCTGCTGCCGTCTCATCAGGGCTTTTATCTCCTTGTTGAGGACTCTCTGTTGGCTGGAACTAGCATTCACCGCCACCTGTTGTAGAATTACAATTACCTCTGAAAGACAATTTTCAATTACGTTAGTACCCACAGTTATTTTAGGGTGACTTTCACGACGGTCAATGTCCACAATAATCACCCCCTGTGCCGGCAGTTCAACTTTACCAATTTTAATGGTCATCTCCTTGAACCCCATCTGCGGCACGGGTAAGCCATTACTGGCGATGATGCTCAAGTTATTGTCTGGATACCGTGTGATATCAGAATCAGTCCAATACTGCTTAAAAAGTACATAAGGGATAGTGGTTACTTGTGACCTATTATCCAGGAAGGCGCTCATGGGGATACCATCCAGCACCACGGGTAAAACCGGGCGCCCCCCAACGTACTTATTACGCCAATTGTAAGGGCCTGGTGATCTTATGCCTGGGGGTTGGCCCTTTGCCCCAGGTTGGACCCATTTAAATTACAGTACCTGGAAATGTGTCCGGGCTGGTTGCATCGACGGCAAATGGGCTGTCCATCCTCTGCGTAGCGGTCTGTGGGCCTCCCTCGGAACGACGGGATCCTCCTCTGTCGACGCCACGGGACATCCTCCGGACTTGACGCCAGCTCGATGGGTCTTGACGGGTCCACTTGCATCTCCTGGACGGTCCTGGTCAACGCCGCGACGCTCCTGGTCAGCTCCTGGACTTGGTGGTGCAGGTCTTTCGACGGGGCTTGGTTCAGGGCCTGTGCATCAGCCCCCACGGGATCCATAGAGGAGGGCGCCGCCTCCTGGTGGTTGGTGAGAGCAGGGCGCCGGGGGTTTATAGCGCCACTGGTTGCAGATTCACGGAGCACCCTTATGGCCCTGTCCTTAAATTGGGCAAAGGTTAGGTCGGGGTTCTGAAAGAACATGAGACGCAGTTGGGCCCTGTGGGCGCTAGACAGCAGACCTTCTATGAATTGTTCTGTTAGCAGCTTATCCGTTTCCTGCACACTGCCAGGGTCAGTTTGTTGAATAGCCCTCAAGGCTTCCTGCAGATTTAGGGCATAGTCTCTGATGCTGTCCTGTGCCCGCTGCTTACATCCATAGAACCTCATTTTAATCTCAGCGGAGGTACGTGTGTCAAAGGTACCCCGCAGCCGGGCCAGAATACCCTTCACAGTCCTTTTATCCTCAGTGGGCCATGATTTTACCTCCCTTTGGGCTGCGCCAGTTAACTGCCCTGTCAATATGCTGACCTTCTGTTCCTCTGTCAGGGGGTAAACGTGGAACAAACTGTATAGCCTTTCCTTGAAGTCAGTTAGGGCATGGGGCTCCCCTGAGTATTTGGGCAGCCAGGCCGCTCCAGGGATGTAGGGCAGGGAAAAGGGCATCACCGCTGCTGCAGCTGCGTTGGTGGTAGTGGGCGCCTCTGTGTCCAACATCTTCCTCCCCCCTAGTTAAGCGTGGCCTACCTTCCGACGATCCTCTTCTGTAGGCCGCGGCTCCGCTGCTGCTGCTCTGGACGAGGACCTTGCGTCGCGTCCTGATGACGTCAGCGTCGCTCTCTCTCCCTTCCAGGACCTTGCGCAGCGTCGATGCGTGGGGCGGAGCTTCGGATCTCGCGCGGTTTTGAAGTCCACGCCCCTCTTCTTCCCGCGCGGCGTCCTGAAGATGGCGTCCGATGGCGAGAAACAGCTGCGGATGGCGGGAAGACGGCAGAAGACGGCGGGAAACAGTCCAAGATGGCGTCTGATGGCGGGAATCGGCTCCGGATGGTGGGAAACGACTCCGGACGGCGGGAAACTTCGCCACAGGTAAGTTACAAAAGTCTTTTTCAGGCACGCAGTACCCGGTGGTTGCGGGCACGAAATCCTGCCGACTACGCCAAAGCTGACTCGCCCCTTGGGCCGTGGGGCACTCGGATCCGGGCAGTCTGGGAACGATGGGAGTAGTAGTGGCAACCCGGTTCCGTGGCTCAGGGTGGTCAGGCCAGTGGTAGTCCGTTATGTGCTATTGATTATGTCCGACTACGCCACCCGTGGATTGCGGTTATTAGGAACCGCCGCTGCATGCCGACCGCTGGGGCTGATGAGGTGTGCAGCTAGGGTAGTGTGACTCCCCACGGGAAGAGTGCGGCCCCAGGGCAGTATAGTGGATGGTGGGAGTGATGGTGGTGAGAGTCCCAGTGCTGATAGTGCTGGAGAAGCAAGGAGCACACAGACAACAGGTTGCAGTCCAGGGTCTTTACTAGAACAGGTAAATTGACCCATAAACAGTCCCGGCTAGGAGGGGGACCTGGATGTCTGAGAGCAACGGGGAAATTGGCCCTGGTCAGGGTAAGGGTGTAGGCCTACCGTGCTTTCTGCGCTCCTTCTGGCTATCTCCTCCTGATAGGGTAACAGCCCACGTTTCCAAGCTTTCTGTGTATTCTCGCCTGTATGGCCTGCGACGTGGGTTCCTTTCTGCTCCCAGCCTTGTACGGCTTTACTGGTCCCTTCTGTTGTGGCAGGGCCTCCAGGCTTCTTAGGCCAAGGAATATACAGTCCCCTGCGGACTGGTTCTCTGCTGGGGGATGTGGAATCCTCTCAGCCTCAGACACCAAAGTCTGGTAAATTAAGTCCTCTTTCTGCCAAGACAGGCTCTCTTCGCCTCTTGTCTCTGGCTTGTGGCTCTCCTCCTGCCACACTTCCTCTTAGGTGCAGTGCAACTGTCTGTCCCTGTTCTGCTCTGGGACAAGTCTCAATGCTGAGACAGGCCATCCAGTTCTCTCTAACCCTGCCCCCAGCACCAGCTTTTATAGGGGCAGCCTGCTCCCCCTACTGGCCTGAGACAGGAGGCATTGCATGCTAATGTTCCCCTGACTAGAGAACCTCCCCCTTGCTCTCAGACACAGCTTTAATACATTTTGTGGCATCCAGGCCAGGGTGACACAGATGGAGCGAGACATGATGTCCCAGATGTGCTCAATCGGATTCAGGTCTGGGGAACAGGCGGGCCAGTCCATAGCTTCAATGCCTTCAACTTGCAGAAACTGCTGACACACTCCAGCCACATGAGGTCTGGCAATGTCCTGCATACTGCATAAGGGGCATAATGGGGGCATTACACTGTGTGGGGGCATAATACATACTACATAAGGGGCATAATGGGGGCATTAAACTTTTTGGGGCATCATACATACTGCATAAGGGGCATAATGGGGGCAATACACTGTGTGGGGACATCATACATACTGCATAAGGAGCATAATGGGGGCATTACACTGTGTGAGGGGCATCATACATACTGCATAAGTGGCATAATGGGGGCATCATACATCCTGCATAAGGGGCATAATGGGGGCATTACATTGTGTGGTAGCATCATACATCTTGTATAAGGGGCATAATGGGGGCATTACACTGTGTGGGAGCATCATACATACTGCATGAGGGGCATAATGGTGGCATACACTGTGTGGTGCATCATACATACTGTATAAGGGGCATAATGGGGGCATTACACTGTGGGGCATCATATATACTGTATAAGGGGCATAATGCGGCATTACACTGTGTGAGGGGCATCATACATACTGCATAAGGGGCATAATGGGGGCATCATACATCCTGCATAAGGGGCATAATGGGGGCATTACATTGTGTGGTAGCATCATACATCTTGTATAAGGGGCATAATGGGGGCATTACACTGTGTGGGAGCATCATACATACTGCATGAGGGGCATAATGGTGGCATACACTGTGTGGTGCATCATACATACTGTATAAGGGGCATAATGGGGGCATTACACTGTGTGGGGCATCATATATACTGTATAAGGGGCATAATGGGGCATTACACTGTGTGGGGGCATCATACATACTGCATAAGGGGCATAATGGGGGCATTACACTGTGTGGGGGCATCATACATACTGCATAAGGAGCATAATGGGGGCATTACACTGTGTGGGGGCATCATGTATACTGCATAAGGGGCATAATGGGGGCATTACACTGTGTGGGGGCATCATACATCCTGCATAAGGGGCATAATGGGGGCATTACACTGTGTGGGGGGCATCATACATCCTGCATAAGGGGCATAACACTGTGTGCGGGCATCATACATCCTGCATAAGGGGCATAATGGGGGCATTACACTGTGTGGGGGGCATCATACATACTGCATAAGGGGTATAATGGGGGCATTACACTGTGGGGGGCATCATGCATCCTACATAAGGGGCATAATGGGGGCATTACACTGTGTGGGGGCATCATACATACTGCATAAGGGGTATAATGGGGGCATTACACTGTGGGGGGCATCATGCATCCTACATAAGGGGCATAATGGGGGCATTACACTGTGTGGGGGCATCATACATTCTGTATAAGGGGCATAATGGGGGCATTACACTGTGGGGCCAGTAAAGGGGCCCTTTACTATGAGAACAATACGTTTCCTCCCTTCCTGTCTCCATAGTTGGGTCGTATGTATCTATTACAGGAAACAGAACAAAAACCTTATGATTCTTATAAAGGGGCAACACAAGACCCCAAAAGAGTCTCTGTGCTCAAGGGGTTAATGCCCCCTGCGCCCAGTAATGGGGGATCCCCACATACCTCCACCTGCAGAGCCGCCACCACATATATGGCTGCTCTGTGCGCACAGGAGCTGTGATGAGGTCACAGGAGGGGAAGAGTCAGGGGTCACATGATCAGGGGCCTCAGTGGATGCAGGACTCTGCTGTGCTGGTTGTCATGGTGCTGGATGAGCTGAAGTTTATGTGTGGGGTCAGGAGTAGTGTTGAGCGATACCTTCCGATATCGGGAAATATCGTATCAGATTGGATAGGACCGATACCCAAAAGTATCGGATATCGTCGATTCCGATACCGGAAACCAATGCAAGTCAATGGGACACTAATATCGGAAAGCCATCCCAGCGTGAGAGAATTCTCCTGATTGTTTAAAAGCCGGCGGGCGGTAAAAAGCCGCCGGCTTTTAAACAATCACACAGCCCCATACTGCTTCCCCGCAGCCTCCCACCCCGATCCTGCGCTCCCCCCGCCACCTCCCATCACGATCGTAAGTTAGGACCGGGCGGGGAGCGCAGCACCAAGGAGCAGGGAGCGAAGGACCCGGGCGGGGAAGCCGGCATTGAAAAGACTACACCGCCGGCTTTCCCGTTCTGTGCTGCGCTCTCCCGCCGGTTATTTCAAATGAACAGCTGATGTATCAGGTGATGCTGATCAGCTGTTCATTTGAAGTAGCCGCGGTGCCCTCAGAGGGTTCATGTGAGTTCATGCTTCACTGCATGAACTCACATGAACTTTCCCACGGCCGCACAGGTCAGCCTCACCTCCCAGACCATCAGACCCATCATGATTGGTGTGTGCGCAGGTGTCTGTGCGATGTGTGCGGGTGTGTGCGCGATGTCTGCGGGTGTCTGCGTGCAGGCAGACATAGGCTAATGTGACACTACTACTCCCATCGGCCTATGTCTGTCCCCCGTCCACTTGTGCCAGCAGGATCAGCTCGATGGGAGCAGTAGCTATTTAAACTGCCCCATATGTTATTTTTGCCCCTATACATCTTTTATGTTTTTAGGCCCCCCATATATTTTTTTTGTTTTTGGTCCCCAATAAATTTTAAATACATTTTTCATTGGTGGCCAGTGGTTACCTAAAATAAATTAGTTCATACATTACCTGTCCCCGCCGATCGCCACCTAAAATAAAGTAAAAAATAAAAAACTACACCTATACTCACCTAGACACCCAATTCCCCGAAGCCATCGATCTCCTGTAATAAAATATAAAATAATAAACCACAACCTTATCCTTACCCCTCCGTAGTAGTCCACGAGTGTCCCATGAAGATCTCCAGTTTAGAGCAGCCACATAAAATGTGACCGCTCTAAACCACTGCCGCCGCTAGAATGACGGGGCCCCGCTAGAATGACGGGGCCGTAAAGCAGCCCCATCATTGCATAAACCGGTGTCTAGGTGAGTATAGGTGTAGTTTTTTATTTTTTACTTTATTTTAGGTGGCGATCAGGTAATGTATGAACTAATTTATTTTAGGTAACCACTGGCCACCAATGAAAAATGTATTTAAAATTTATTGGGGACCAAAAACAAAAAAAATATATGGGGGGCCTAAAAACATAAAAGATGTATAGGGGCAAAAATAACATATGGGGCAGTTTAAATAGCAGGATCAGGCTGATGGGAACTACTGCTCCCATCGAGCTGATCCTGCTGGCACGAGTGGACGGGGGACAGACATAGGCCGATGTGAGTAGTAGTGTCACATCGGCCTATGTCTGCCTGCACGCAGACACCCGCAGACATCGCGCACACACCCGCACACATCGCACAGACACCCGCGCACACTCCAATCATGATGGGTCTGATGGTCTGGGAGGTGAGGCTGACCTGTGCGGCCGTGGGAAAGTTCATGTGAGTTCATGCAGTGAAGCATGAACTCACATGAACCCTCTGAGGGCACCGCAGCTACTTCAAATGAACAGCTGATCAGCATCACCTGATACCTCAGCTGTTCATTTGAAATAACCGGCGGGAGAGCGCAGCACAAAACGGGAAAGCCGGCGGTGAAGTCTTTTCCCTGCCGGCTTCCCCGCCTGGGTCCTTCGCTCCCTGCTCCTTGGTGCTGCGCTCCCCGCCCGGTCCTAACTTACGATCGGGATGTGAGGTGGCGGGGGGAGCGCAGGATCGGGGTGGGAGGCTGCGGGGAAGCAGTATGGGGCTGTGTGATTGTTTAAAAGCCGGCGGCTTTTTACCGCCTGCCGGCTTTTAAACAATCAGGAGAATTCTCTCATGCTGGGATGGCATTCCGATATTAGCGTCCCATTGACTTGCATTGGTTTCCGGTATCGGAATCGGCGATATCCGATACTTTTTGGGTATCGGTCCGATCCAATCCGATCCGATATTTCCCGATATCGGAAGGTATCGCTCAACATTAAGTAATACATAAGAATAATATGTACTATGTCTGACCACTACAAACACTCATCTGAACTGGTCCAAGTGCTGTCAGGTTTTTTCACGGGCAGCACTTAGACAATACGGTCGTGTGAATATAGGCTTATGATGCATCTGGTAATAAACATGTTAAGGATGGGCCGCTACTCATGGGCCACTGCTGTGTGCTTGCTCCCCAGGCTAAAATGTGCCAGCCAGCCCCTGCTGCACCGGGTGCCAGAAAACCTAGATACACCTTTGGAATAGGTATCCTGCAAAGTAAGGATGGGGTTTGGTGTTTTTAAATGATTTTATTGACTCTGTGCATTTATATTTTGTATCAATAATATGATATGGTTATATATATCTTCTGGATATCAGGAGGGCTTATCCCTGTGCATTGACTCTCTCCTTCTCCTTCGATGTCCTGTATAGGCCAAAAAAAAACTACGCGTTTCGAGGGCTCACAGTTCCTCTTCGTCAGCTTCTCGCTGGTAGTCAAACTGGTAACCTAATAAAGTCCAAACGCCCCCCACAAAGATAATACAACCAAAGAAATGGAGGAAGATCCAATACTAACAAGACGGTGCAAAAGGACATATGGAGGTGCAATAGAACTAAGATAGAATTCCAATAAAAATAGACTGTGTGTGAAAAAAATAATAATAAAAAAGACTTTGTTCAAACTTTCACAATTAGTTAAAAATGAATAAAAATTATATACTTATATTTCTGATGGCTATAAAAAACAGTCTGTTAATCAGTGTATATTACCAGGATAGTATAAATTCGGCACTTAGTACCATCCAGAGATAAAAAGGAAAAAATGAAGGAGAAAAATAAAAACATTATATAGTATCTCCAATAGGGGTATCAATGTATAGAAACAAATACATATATAAAATAGGTGGATTCAAAGGAATATATCCAAAAGACATATTATATTGATAAAATATAAGGAGGTTCATAAAAGTGCAATGTAAATGTTCAATTGGTACTGGGATAAAAAATACATACAGTATATACCGCTGCGAGTTGAAGGCATACAGCTGACTCTCGTGATTAAGGCCCTTCAGAGCCAAGCTATTTAATGTGAAGAACCATTTGGATTCCATCCGCGACATTAATCTCAGGTAATCACCTCCCCTCCATTTTCTGGGGACTAATCGGATCCCACAAAACTTAGTGTCCTTATAAGATTGGTTGTGGAACTTCCGGTAGTGCCGGGACAGTGGATGCCCTTCAAAACCTTCATTCATGTTGATAAAGTGTTCCTTCAGCCTTTTGATAACTTGCGCTTTGTACAGACATCTCCTCCTGCCAAGGTATAAAAAGGGCGTGGCTTGGGGTGTGGATAGGGGCGTGGCCAGACTACGCGTGTCGCATGGTTTCGCCCTCTTTCTAGTCCTCATAGGTTGGCGGTATGCTTGTACTGAGCAGATCTGGGATATCAGTGATTAGGTCCCATATTGTGCACTGTAAGGTCTGGAAAAGCTCCTTCTATCCGTCTCTGTAGCACCAGAGGAAGAACAGAGGGGAAAAGACAGGATTTTCTACATGTCGCGTTATGTAGATGTTCTGCAGATTTATCACAACCGTCCACAAGAAGAAACTGCCATCACAGAGCCGCCTTTAGCTGTTGGTAAAGTTTAAACTTAGTTTTGAATAGTTGCTATAGCCAACAAGGACTTTCTATTTATGCTGGGTCACATGATGCTGGTGCTGGGTGATGTCATGTGACGGAATGTTGTGGGTGATGATGTCACAGAGGGCGTTGTGATGTCACCCTTGGGGTATATAAGGGGGCTCCATCCACCTGGAGCTCATATCTCATTGGCCATATCTTGGTGCTGAGATACCCCCTGGAGACAATGAGGATCGCCATATTGTTTCTGTGCTGTACCCTGTTCTACCCTGTGAATTACCATAGGCTGCCGGTGAGTACCTGTCTATTATTACATATGGAGGACGTTTAGAATCAGCTGCGGCAGGGGAAGGGGATGGGGAGGGGGGTCCTGTAAGAATTTACCTGCGGGAATAAGAGGTTATGGCAGGGAAAGGAGCTTAGGAAGTGACAGTCAGAGGGGATATAAGTGTGGGGTGACCCCTCTGACTCCCACATTCCTGCCTTGTCCTTGTAGTGATTAATGACTTTGGTGTTGTCCCTTATATATCACTTTGCAGTCACCAGTGATCGCTCCGCACTGTGATCCTAAACTACAGTCTCATTTACCTTTTTGCAAACGCCCAGAAGGGGAGGAGTGACATCACACCCATGTGAGCAGATCCCGCCCACTTTTACTGCAGTCATAATGCGAGCTAGCTGTATTCTGTTTTCATGGAAATATCAGCAGCTGCTCCCCCTAGTGTTTACAAGATGAAAACATCAAAAGAGTTAAAATATTTTTTTCAGATTTTATACCATTAAAACCTTTTTAAATATATATGTGTATTTATATATAAATATAAATACTTTACAATTTTACAATTGTAAAAAAATTGCTGACACTTTCCCTTTAAAAGATCTAAAGACGTTCTGCTTCATGTGCCATTGTGACCAATCACAGCACAGATTATATTTTTTAAACTTTTCTTGAAAAACTGAAGCTGCTCCGTGATTGGAAATCATGTGGAAGGGTTCTCTTTTAGACATTTAGTTAGGTCCAAAGTATCAGTGACATGATGGATAGAACTGTGCAATGATGTCACAGAGGGCTTTGTGATGTCACCCCTGGGTATATTAGAAGCCTCGGCCCATCTGCAGCTTGTATCTCATTGACCATACCTTGGTGCTGAGAGACCTCTGGAGATGATGAGTATCATCCTATCATTTCTGTGCTTTACGTTGCTCTACCCCCCACATTACAGTACACTGAGGGCGAGTATGTTCTCATCAATATGGAGGTCACAAGGATCAGCTAATGAGAATATCGCCTCTTGCAGGACTTCTCATACTGGACACGTGACCGTCCGTCATATGAAAGTCCAACTGTAAATAATATTCCATGGACCCTGGAGGTGAATCCCAAACTTCTTCCTGATCTTCTCAATGGGATATTTCTGAAAGTTGCTTGATAATGTATCCATCACTGTATAATAACAAGGGCTCTCTGTTTGACTGGATTGGGTATAAATATACAGGACTTTATTATGTTTTTTTTCTTTATTATAGGATGACCCACTACCCGTGGATCTCAGAAGAAGCACCTATCAAGCTTCCATCAATCTTCCTCTTTGGCTCTTCCGTGACGCAGTTTTTGTTGCGGTGATGACACTACTGACAATACTAGAGTATTTGGCCTTAAGTCTTGTCCTGAGCAAGTGGGCAATGTCTGAACCTGGTGAAACAATCAGAAAACTCCTGAGAACAAAACCATTCTGAAGGAACAAAGTGCTTGTAAGGAGCCGATTTGCATCCCTCAGATTCAGAAGCAAGACTCCAGGAGAACACCTGTCCTGCCCAATGGCAAATGTTCTACTCCATCCATGGCTCCTGCACCGCAGGATGCGAAAAAGGTTCCTAGTTGCAACTATAAAGTGGCGTTCAGTGATATTGTCTGGGTCAGAATGATCCCTCACAACAATATAGGAAGAAGAGCTCGAAGTTCAACGGAGCTTAAAGAGAGGTTACTGATTTTTCAGAGAAGCCAACAACCCAGAATTCCAGAGCCAAGAGCACCAGAACCTAGAACACCAGAACCTACCATGTCAGAACCTAGTATGTCAGAACCTAGAATGCCAGAGCCTGAAATGCCTACAACACCTCAACCCAAAATCAAGAGGAGAAGATGTTTCCTTAGATGTCTTAGAGGCGAGGAAGATTGAGAAGGCAACTGCTTGAACTTTCCCATTGCTCGTGTTTTCATCACAGGTTAGTCCTATACATGCTGTCTGATGGGCACCATCTTACTACATACAATGCAGCATTGCACCTGAAATCGCATGGATATTTTGTCACACACTTGCACTTTAGCACCTTATCATATGGCGCATATATCTATGAACGCTTTGCTAAGTATCACTGTCTAGTATGTGCTTCTGATGAACCTATTTTAGGAAAACGTGTCGAGGTTTGGCATACTATGTACTTGAGTTTGGCGTACTATGTGCTTGTTGGTAAATTCTATTGCCATCTATAATCTACTAGATATTATAATGTCTCTGGTGGGATGCCCCATGCCGAATTGTTGATAACGGACTATGAGCATTGTCCTCTATTTCTTATCTACTATGGTTACAGGTTGATGTGAAGAGAGCTGTGCCATTGGTAGCGATTTTTCTACTGATTTGTCAGTTATATTTATGTTAGTTTAGCAAATTTCTGCTTGTAGGGTCTAATGTTTTACCATAGTGTATGTTCTGTGAGCTAAATTGTCATACTTATGCACTAGATAGATTATAAATTGTGATGCTTATGTACAAGATAGATTATTAGTTTAATCGGTGATTTTTTAAATATTTTTTAGCATCAGGAGACTCGAGAATCGCATCTTACAGAAGACAAGAAGCCTAAATGCCGAAGGGTGATGACCTGTTGATGGCCCACAGCTGGAGGGTCATTACCTCTTGATGGCACAAAACTGGACAGAAGATAAAAACATTTGATGGCACACAGCCGGAGGGTGATGACCTATTGATGGCCATAGCCAGAGGGTCATTACCTGTTGATGGCACACAGCCGGAGGGTGATGATCTATTGATGGCCATAGCCAGAGGGTCATTACCTGTTGATGGCACACAGCCGGAGGGTGATGACCTATTGATGGCCATAACCAGAGGGTCATTACCTGTTGATGGCACACAGCCGGAGGGTGATGATCTATTGATGGCCATAGCCAGAGGGTCATTACCTGTTGATGGCACACAGCCGGAGGGTGATGACCTATTGATGACCATAGCCAGAGGGTCATTACCTGTTGATGGCACACAGCCGGACAGAGGATAATTACCTGTTGATGGCACACAGACGGATGGTCATTACCTGTTCATGGCGCACTGCCGGATGGTCATTACCTATTGATGGCACACAGCCGGAGGGTGATGACCAATTGATGGCCATAGCCAGAGGGTCATTACCTGTTGATGGTGCACTGCCGGATGGTCATTACCTGTTGATGGCACACAGCTGGATGGTCATTACCTGTTCATGGCACACTGCCGGATGGTCATTACCTGTTGATGGAACACAGCCGGAGGGTGATGACCTATTGATGGCCATAGCCAGAGGGTCATTACCTGTTGATGGCGCACTGCCGGATGGTCATTACCTGTTGATGGCACACAGCTGGAGGGTGATGACCAGTTGATGTCGGACTGCCGGATGGTCATTACCTGTTGATGGCACACAGCCGGACAGAGGATCATTACCTGTTGATGGCACAAAGCCGGTCAGAGGATAAGATCTTTTGATTGCATACACCGGGTCCCTCCCTGATAACAGGGAACCCTGGGGAATACTCGTCATCTTGATCCCCCACTGACTAAATACTTGCTCCACCTCAGCCTACACCATCATGGAGGACACTTCCACCTGTGTCAACTGTAAGGTTCGACTTTCTTTTATCATTTCAGCAGATTAATAAACATCATGAAGCTGTAAAACTATCGAGTAATTTATTATAAATTATTATAAAGAAATATAAAGTATAATAGATAGCTATAGAGGGCACAGAAGACGACTAACTATAGTAAGCATGGTATCGCCTGATATATACTGTATATTCTAGATGGCGCTATTACACTAAATACATCACAACCTCCAGGGTGATATTACCGTACAATGCGAGATCACTAATAATGGCCACAGATTATGAGAAAATGACCAGCTCCATAGTCCTGGAGTTATTATAAATGTCTCTAGTGTGAGGCAGGGACTGGACGAGTGTTGGAGGGAGGTATATTCCCCCAGGACGTCCTTTATGTATCCATGCTGTAGAATCTGCCGTATACTTCTGTTCTAGCAGTCAGACATTTCACTCTGCAAATCACAGGCTCAACATTGTGTAAAACTACCACCGTATATAAGAGCACTCAGAATAAAAACTAGCGGCATGCCGTGCACTGCCCACGTCATGTGTACGGGATACAGGACCTGCAGGACCTGGTACGGCCATTATAGTTGATAGATTAATGATACCTGTGCAGATGAAGGGAAAAAAATATGTGCAACAACAGGAGGAGAAAGTCTCAAAATGTAATTTGAAGAGTATAATAGAGAAATGGGAAACTTCTGGAGATGCAGATAAGTGGTACCAGGGCAAAACGTAAGTGCAGTCAGACATGGGAAAAGTGCAAATGATCGAGCGTAAAGGTTTGTTTAGTAGAAAAAATATTAAAACTTAGCTTTTATTAGCCATATAAAACACTGCTCCACAAAGAATACAGCAAATGTGCAACTATCATAGCTTACAGACCTACACGTTTCAACAAATCATGTCTTAATTATGGCCCTACTACTAGAATGACAAAAAGGCATATATATATATATATATATATATATATATATATATATATATATATATATATATCCACGTGCCTGTATGACCTCCCTACAACGCCTGGGCATGCTCCTGATGAGGTTGCGGATGGTCTCCTGTGGGATCTCCTCCCAGACCTGAACTAAAGCATCCGCCAACTCCTGGACAGTCTGTGCTGCAACGTGACGTTGGCGGATGGAGCGAGACATGATGTCCCAGATGTGCTCAATCGGATTCAGGTCTGGGGAACGGGCGGGCCAGTCCATAGCTTCAATGCCTCCATCTTGCAGGAACTGCTGACACACTCCAGCCACATGAGGTCTGCCATTGTCCAGCATTATGAGGAACCCAGGGCCAACCGCACCAGCATATGGTCTCACAAGGGGTCTGAGGATCTCATCTCGGTACCTAATGGAAGTCAGGCTACCTCTGGCGAGCACATGGAGGGCTGTGCGGCTCTCCAAAGAAATGCCACCCCACACCATTACTCACCCACTGCCAAACCGGTCATGCTGAAGGATGTCACTCTCCACGGCGTCTCCAGACTCTGTCACGTCTGTCACATGTGCTCAGTGTGAACCTGCTTTCATCTACGAAGAGCACAGGGCGCGAGTGGCAACTTTGCCAATCCTGGTGTTCTGTGGCAAATGCCAAGCGTCCTGCATGGTGTTGGGCTGTGAGCACAACCCCTATCTGTGGACGTCGGGCCCTCATACCACCCTCATGGAGTCGGTATCTAACCGTTTGTGCAGACACATGCACATTTGTGGCCAGCTGGAGGTCATTTTGCAGGGCTCTGGCAGTGCTCCTCCTGTTCCTCCTTTCACAAAGGCGGAGGTAGCGGTCCTGCTGCTGGGTTGTTGCCCTCCTACGGCCCCCTCCACATCTCCTGGTGTACTGGCCTGTCTCCTGGTAGCGCCTCCAGCCTCTGGACACAGCCAACCTTCTTGCCACAGCTCGCATTGATGTGCCATCCTGGATGAGCTGCACTATCTGAGCAACTTCTGTGGGTTGTAGAGTCTGTGTCATGCTACCACGAGTGTGAAAGCACAACCAAAATTCAAAAGTGACCAAAACATCAGCCAGAAAGCATTGGTACTGAGATGTGGTCTGTGGTCCCCACCTGCAGAACCACTCCTTTATTGAGGGTGTCTTGATAATTGCCAATAATTTCCATCTATCCTGTTATGCACACGCCCGGGCTAAGCGGCGTGTGCGTGTGATTGGTAGTGATTCCACTGGACCGTGCCGGAGAGTGAATGCCTGGAGGGGCGTGACTAAGTATTCACCCGATCCGACCAGGGTCGCACGACGGCATACGACGCCAGTGCACCAAGGAGGAACCGAGCAGAGGGACCAGGTGCTACTCCAGGACAGACCCCGGACACGGCTGTTGACCCACACAGGGGAATACAGGAACAGGCTGGTAGGCTGGCACACAGACTGGTGGGTATAGGCAGGCACGACTGGTATGCAGGCAGGCGGGTATGCAGGCAGGGGGGTAAAGGCAAGCACAGCTAGAGTGCAGACAGGGAGGCACTAGCAGGTAGGAACACAGGCGGGATAGGACCCAGTACACACCGGGACTCAGGAACAATACAGGCAGAGGGTTACAGGCAAGCACAGTTAGAGTGCAGACAAGGCTGAGCAGGGAGGACAGGGCTCTGTTCACACGGAACAGACAGGAAGGGAAAGACAGAGCCAGATACTCACACAGTACTTGCAGAGACAACAAGCAGGAGTTAGGTACGAGTTCAGACTCTGCAGAAAAAGGAAGGGAACGGACATAGAGGCAAAACAGGTAAAGGACAGGAGAGAGTTCAGACTGGAACTGAGTGTACGGAGGAGACCGACACTGCAGAGGGATACAGGAGCGGGTCTGGGAATACGGCCCCCAGAGAGGCGGAACGAACAGGCAAGGAGCGTGTTCAGACAGGACAGACCAGACACAGGAGCGGGTCTAGGAAATCGGCCACTAGAAGGCGGAACGAACAGGCAAGGAGCGTGTTCAGACAGGACAGACCAGACACAGGAGCGGGTCTAGGAAATCGGCCACTAAAAGGCGGAACGAACAGGCAAGGAGCGTGTTCAGACAGGACAGACCAGACACAGGAGCGGGTCTAGGAAATCGGCCACTAGAAGGCGAGAGGAACAGGCAAGGAGCGAGTACAGACAGGTCAGACAAGATACAGGAACGGGTCTAGGTAATCGGCCCCTAGAAGGCAGGAGGAACAGGCTAGGAGCGTGTTCAGACAGGACAGACAAGAGAACACAGAAAGGACTCAGTTCAGACACGGGAGCTGATACCGCAAAGCAGGAGACATACAGGACTCAGTTCAGACACGGGAACTGATAAAAAAGCAGGAGACAAGAGACGGGACCTGGCACCTTCAGAGTGCAAGCACACACTGAAGGAAACACTATGCTCAGGCAGGGATAGAAGGGAGCTGCTGAGCTATATACCAAGTGACAGACAGCAATAGGCTGAGGACGCACAAGGGGTGTGACCCACAGCAGGTACAAAAGGCAGGAAGTGATCGGGCGCCGCCCTTAAGCAGCAGAAACAGACACAAACAGACAGCATGGAGGGAAGCCAGAGAGACATTCTGGACAGGAGATCAAGTGCGCCCTCTTGCACAGTGGGAGATGGACCACCATGCAAGGACGCCGCCAGGTATGTTACAGTACCTCCCCCCTTACGCCCCCTCTTCTTCAGGCCTGCCAGAATCTTCCGCAGGGAATTCGAGGGCCAGTCGTTCACTGGGTTGGAGGGGGACAGAGACTTAAGGGTAATCTCTGCTTCGAGGTACATCTTGTCAAGCTCACAGGAAGAAATAGACGGGTTATCAGGTACATAATGAGGAAAAGTCACTGTCTCTTTGTTATCTGGTGGTATCCCGGAGGATTCAGGAAACAACTGGAGGTCCTCCGCCGGGTCAGAAGAGTGCAGAGGCTCAGAGAAAACAACTGCTTCAGAGTACACTAGGTCGGACTCACTGGAGGAAGCAGGCGAGGTATCGGGTACCGAGTATAGGAAAGTCTCTGTCCATTCACCACCAGGTGGCACCCCGAAGGGTTCTGGAGACAGCTGGCGGTCCTCCGCCTGGTCAGAGGGGTGTAGAGACTCACGGGTAACCTCTGCTTCAGAGTACACTAGGTCGGACTCACTGGAGGAAGCAGGCGAGGTATCGGGTACCGAGTATAGGAAAGTCTCTGTCCATTCACCACCAGGTGGCACCCCGAAGGGTTCTGGAGACAGCTGGCGGTCCTCCGCCTGGTCAGAGGGGTGTAGAGACTCACGGGTAACCTCTGCTTCAGAGTACACTAGGTCGGACTCACTGGACGAAGCAAGCGAGGTATCAGATCCAGGATATAGGAAAGTCTCTGTCCATTCACCACCAGGTGGCACCCCGAAGGATTCTGAACACAACTGGAGGTCCTCCGCCTGGTCGGAGGGGTGTAGAGACTCAGGAGTAACCTCTGCTTCGGAGTACACTAGGTTGGACTCACTGGATGAAGCGAGCGAGGTATCAGGTACAGAGTATAAGAGAGTCTCTGTCCTTTCGCTACCAGGTAGCACCCCGAAGGGTTCAGGAGACAACTGGAGATCCTCCGCCTGGTCGGAGGGGTGTAGAGACTCGGAGGTAACTACCACTTTGGGGTACCCATTGTCAGGCTCACAGGACGAAGCGGACAAAGTATTGAGTACCGGGTGTAGAGAAGTCTCTCTCCATTTGTCATCGAGTGGTATCCCGGAGGGTTCAGGAGGCAACAGGGGATCCTCCGCCAGGTAGTAGAGGTGCACAGACTCTGAGGTAACCACAGCTTTGGAGCATCCTTGGACATGCACACCGGTTAAAGAGAAAGAAGCATCTGATGCCGGGTGCAGGAAGTTCTCCTGTGTGGAGTCTGGATGGGCAGAAGTCTCTTCGGCCAGGAGAACTGGTGCACTACCCACGCACATTACCCATTGGGGTTTCTCCG
Source organism: Phyllobates terribilis (assembly GCF_046119375.1). NCBI lineage: Eukaryota > Metazoa > Chordata > Amphibia > Anura > Dendrobatidae > Phyllobates > Phyllobates terribilis. The sequence continues at coordinate 1,110,649 of NW_027363305.1, read as the reverse complement.
GGATACAGGGAGATGAAGCTTCAGTAGGGACTTCAAGGTTGGGGTCAGGAGGTCTCAGGGAGGACAGACCCTGGCGTGACGGCTTGCCTCTAAGTCTAGCACGTCTGGACTGCCTCTTGAGGTTGAGAGAAGTATTCCGGAAAGCGTAGTCACCCTGTGAGGATTCTGGGTGGGCAGTAGTCTCATTGGGCTGGAGGACTATTGCGCTACCCACACACATTACCCGTCGGGGCTGCTCCGGGATATTGGGAAGTGAAGCTTCAGCAGGGGCTTCAGAGTTAGGGTCCTCGAAGACCATACGAAAGGCCACCAGGAAGGCCTGCAGGTCAAGGATGACAGGATCCCATGCTTCCCATAGGGGGGTGACCCATTTCAAGGCATCACCCGCTAGGTAGTCAATCATAAAGGCCACTTTAGCCCAATCGGAAGGAAAATAGAGAGGGTAGGCCTTAAAGTGTAGCATGCATTGCTCCACAAATGCACGACACTGTCTTGGATCCCCATAGTAACGTGGCGGATCCGCAGGAACGAGAGCTGATAGATCCATCTGGACGGGTGCGTAATTCGCCTGGAACTCAGCTAAAGGGGGAAAAAAATTTATTTATTTATTTTAATGCATGTATTCGCTGGAAAAACTTCTCAAAGAGCGAAGGCCGTGGGGCTCAACGGGAACCATGGCCTGATCATGCTGTTATGCACACGCCCGGGCTAAGCGGCGTGTGCGTGTGATTGGTAGTGATTCCACTGGACCGTGCCGGAGAGTGAATGCCTGGAGGGGCGTGACTAAGTATTCACCCGATCCGACCAGGGTCGCACGACGGCATACGACGCCAGTGCACCAAGGAGGAACCGAGCAGAGGGACCAGGTGCTACTCCAGGACAGACCCCGGACACGGCTGTTGACCCACACAGGGGAATACAGGAACAGGCTGGTAGGCTGGCACACAGACTGGTGGGTATAGGCAGGCACGACTGGTATGCAGGCAGGTGGGTATGGAGGCAGGGGGGTAAAGGCAAGCACAGCTAGAGTGCAGACAGGGAGGCACTAGCAGGTAGGAACACAGGCGGGATAGGACCCAGTACACACCGGGACTCAGGAACAATACAGGCAGAGGGTTACAGGCAAGCACAGTTAGAGTGCAGACAAGGCTGAGCAGGGAGGACAGGGCTCTGTTCACACGGAACAGACAGGAAGGGAAAGACAGAGCCAGATACTCACACAGTACTTGCAGAGACAACAAGCAGGAGTTAGGTACGAGTTCAGACTCTGCAGAAAAAGGAAGGGAACGGACATAGAGGCAAAACAGGTAAAGGACAGGAGAGAGTTCAGACTGGAACTGAGTGTACGGAGGAGACCGACACTGCAGAGGGATACAGGAGCGGGTCTGGGAATACGGCCCCCAGAGAGGCGGAACGAACAGGCAAGGAGCGTGTTCAGACAGGACAGACCAGACACAGGAGCGGGTCTAGGAAATCGGCCACTAGAAGGCGGAACGAACAGGCAAGGAGCGTGTTCAGACAGGACAGACCAGACACAGGAGCGGGTCTAGGAAATCGGCCACTAAAAGGCGGAACGAACAGGCAAGGAGCGTGTTCAGACAGGACAGACCAGACACAGGAGCGGGTCTAGGAAATCGGCCACTAGAAGGCGAGAGGAACAGGCAAGGAGCGAGTACAGACAGGTCAGACAAGATACAGGAACGGGTCTAGGTAATCGGCCCCTAGAAGGCAGGAGGAACAGGCTAGGAGCGTGTTCAGACAGGACAGACAAGAGAACACAGAAAGGACTCAGTTCAGACACGGGAGCTGATACCGCAAAGCAGGAGACATACAGGACTCAGTTCAGACACGGGAACTGATAAAAAAGCAGGAGACAAGAGACGGGACCTGGCACCTTCAGAGTGCAAGCACACACTGAAGGAAACACTATGCTCAGGCAGGGATAGAAGGGAGCTGCTGAGCTATATACCAAGTGACAGACAGCAATAGGCTGAGGACGCACAAGGGGTGTGACCCACAGCAGGTACAAAAGGCAGGAAGTGATCGGGCGCCGCCCTTAAGCAGCAGAAACAGACACAAACAGACAGCATGGAGGGAAGCCAGAGAGACATTCTGGACAGGAGATCAAGTGCGCCCTCTTGCACAGTGGGAGATGGACCACCATGCAAGGACGCCGCCAGGTATGTTACATATCCTCTATTCCATTTGCACATCAGCATGTGAAATTGATTGTCAATCAGTGTTGCTTCCTAAGTGGACAGTTTGATTTCACAGAAGTTTGATTTACTTGGAGTTATATTCTGTTGTTTTAAGTGTTCCCTTTATTTTTGGAGCAGTTTATATAGATACATACAGTGAGTACGGAAAGTATTCAGACTCCTTTAAATTTTTCACTCTTTGTTTCATTGCAGCCATTTGATAAATTCTAAAAAGTTCATTTTTTTCTCATTAAAGTACACTCTGCACCCCATCTTGACTGAAAAAAACAGCAATATAGAATTTTTTTGCAAATTTATTAAAAAAGAAAAACTGAAATATCACATGGTCATAAGTATTCAGATCCTTTGCTCAGACACTCATATTTAAGTCACATGCTGTCCATTTCCATGTGATCCTCCTTGAGATGGTTCTACTCCTTCAATGGAGTCCAAATGTGTTTAATTAAACTGATAGGACTTGATTTGGAAAGGCACACACCTGTCTATATAAGACCCCACAGCTCACACTACATGTCAGACCAAATGAGAATCATGAGCTCAAACGAACTGCCCAAGGAGCTCAGAGACCGAATTGTGGCAAGGCACAGATCTAGCCAAGGTTATAAAAGAATTTCTGCATTACCCAAGGTTCATAAGAGCACAGTGGCCTCCATAATCCTTAAATGGAAGAAGTTTGGGACCACCAGAAGTCTTCCTAGACCTGGCCGTCCAGCCAAACTGAGCAATCGTGGGAGAAGAGCCTTGGTGAGAGAGGTAAAGTGTTATGCACACGCCCGGGCTGAGCGGCGTGTGCGTGTGATTGGTAGTGATTCCACTGGACCGTGCCGGAGAGTGAATGCCTGGAGGGGCGTGACTAAGTATTCACCCGATCCGACCAGGGTCGCACGACGGCATACGACGCCAGTGCACCAAGGAGGAACTGAGCAGAGGGACCAGGTGCTACTCCAGGACAGACCCCGGACACGGCTGTTGACCCACACAGGGGAATACAGGAACAGGCTGGTAGGCTGGCACACAGACTGGTGGGTATAGGCAGGCACGACTGGTATGCAGGCAGGCGGGTATGCAGGCAGGGGGGTAAAGGCAAGCACAGCTAGTGTGCAGACAGGGAGGCACTAGCAGGTAGGAACACAGGCGGGATAGGACCCAGTACACACCGGGACTCAGGAACAATACAGGCAGAGGGTTACAGGCAAGCACAGCTAGAGTGCAGACAAGGCTGAGCAGGGAGGACAGGGCTCTGTTCACACGGAACAGACAGGAAGGGAAAGACAGAGCCAGATACTCACACAGTACTTGCAGAGACAACAAGCAGGAGTTAGGTACGAGTTCAGACTCTGCAGAAAAAGGAAGGGAACGGACATAGAGGCAAAACAGGTAAAGGACAGGAGAGAGTTCAGACTGGAACTGAGTGTACGGAGGAGACCGACACTGCAGAGGGATACAGGAGCGGGTCTGGGAATACGGCCCCAGAGAGGCGGAACGAACAGGCAAGGAGCGTGTTCAGACAGGACAGACCAGACACAGGAGCGGGTCTAGGAAATCGGCCACTAGAAGGCGAGAGGAACAGGCTAGGAGCGTGTTCAGACAGGACAGACAAGAGAACAAGAAAGGACTCAGTTCAGACACGGGAGCTGATACCGCAAAGCAGGAGAAATACAGGACTCAGTTCAGACACGGGAACTGATACAAAAAGCAGGAGACAAGAGACGGGACCTGGCACCTTCAGAGTGCAAGCACACACTGAAGGAAACACTATGCTCAGGCAGGGAAAGAAGGGAGCTGCTGAGCTATATACCAGGTGACAGACAGCAATAGGCTGAGGACGCACAAGGGGTGTGACCCACAGCAGGTACAAAAGGCAGGAAGTGATCGGGCGCCGCCCTTAAGCAGCAGAAACAGACACAAACAGACAGCATGGAGGGAAGCCAGAGAGACATTCTGGACAGGAGATCAAGTGCGCCCTCTTGCACAGTGGGAGATGGACCACCATGCAAGGACGCCGCCAGGTATGTTACATAAAGAAGAACCCCAAGATCACTGTGGCTGAGCTCCAGAGATGCAGTAGGGAGATGGGAGAAAGTTCCACATAGTCAACTATCACTGCAGCCCTTCCCCAGTTGGGCCTTTATGGCAGAGTGGCCAGATGGAAGCCTCTCCTCATATGAAAGCCCGCATAGAGTTTGCTCAAAAACACATGAAGGACTCCCAGACTATGAGAAATAAGATTCTCTGGTCTGATGAGACGAAGATAGAACTTTTTGGTGATAATTCTAAGTGGTATGTGTGGAGAAAACCAGGCACTGCTCATTACCTGCCTAATACAATCCCAACAGTGAAACATGGTGGTGGCAGTTGTTAGAACCCTCCTGTTAGTTTTTTCTATTTTGTGGTCATGTGACCTTCTGCCTATTTATTCCAGCTCCGCCCTTCAGGCTTTGCTGGACTTCAGTGTTACTTTGACTCTTAATCTAGCCAGGTGCTTTGTACCTACTGTATCTCTCTAGTTTGTTTGGTCCTTGGACCACTAAGTACTTTTGTCTGTTTGTCTTCTTCTGCTACTACTTCCGCCAGGAGGTGTCCAGTTTTGTCCCAGTCCTTAGTTCTTTTAGGGACCCCTCCCTTTAATCTATAGGTCTGTGTTCAGATTAGCCGCGGACATAGGCGGGTCTGTTTGCAAGGAACAGGTTGCCCGCTGCATCGTAAGGAATCAGCTTAGTCCTATTGTATGGACAGATTTCCTCTCTTTCCTTAGTTCTTGTAGCAGATCATAACAGCAGTATCATGCTATGGGTGTGTTTTTCAGCTGCAGGGACAGGACGACTGGTTGCAATTGAAGGAAACATGAATGCGGCCAAGTACAGAGATATCCTGGATGAAAACCTCTTCCAGAGTGCTCTGCACCTCAGACTTGGCCAAAGGTTCACCTTCCAACAAGACAATGACCCTAAGCACACAGCTAAAATAACAAAGGAGTGGCTTCAGAACAACTATGTGACCATTCTTGACTGGCCCAGCCAGAGCCCTGACCTAAACCCAATTGAGCATCTTTGGAGAGACCTGAAAATGGCTGTCCACCAACGTTTCCCATTCATCCTGACGGAACTGGAGAGGATCTGCAAGGAAGAATGGCAGAGGATCCCAAAATGCTGGTGTGAAAAACTTGTTGCATCATTTCCAAGAAGACTCATGGCTGTACTAGCCCAAAAGGGTGCTTCTACTCAATACTGAGCAAAGGGTCTGAATACTTATGCCCGTGTGATATTTCAGTTTTTCTTTTTTATTAAATTTTGCAAAAATTTCTTCATTTCTGTTTTCTTTCAGACAAGATGGGGTGCAGAGTGGACTTTAATGAGAAAAAAATGAACTTTTTAGAATTTACCAAATGGCTGCAATGAAACAAAGAGTGAAAAATGTAAAGGGGTCTGAATACTTTCCGTACCCAGTGTACATGCATGGAAATAAATGCAGAATTATATTTCTTAATACTGCAGTATCAGATCCTGTCTTGAATTTAACCCCTGTGGTATCCAATGTGAAAATCCACAGGGACTCCCCTGATGAATTACAATTGAGGAAATCATGAATTTTATATTCTCTATCATTACTTAAGGACATAAAACTATCTGTTTTAACCGCATGTAGACACGCTTTGCACCGATTGGCTCCACATCTGAAGAAACCTTTTGTGCTGAGCCAATTTGGTTGTACAGTATTAGTCTCACTCAGGGGTGGATTAAGAGTAGCAAGGGCCCCCTCCACACACCTGATTTATCACGTGACATGTCACATGATCCCCGTGATAGATCATGTGATAGTTCACGGGAAATTAATTTGGCATAATATTAATTGTGCTGCCCCATCTGAGAGCAGCACAATATTGGGGCAGATACCCTGATTCCAGCGATGTGTCACTTTTTCAGCTGCTTGTTGTCATTTTGAGAAAATCACCGTTTTATCTGCTGCAGATCTAGCAGCTCTCTGAATGCTGCGCTCTGTATAGCCCCGCCCACACCACTGATTGGCAGCTTTCTGCCCATGCTCAGTGTACACAGAAATCTACTGATCAGTGATGGGGGTGGGGTCCTACAGAACTTACTAGTCATCTAGTAATAATTACCTTCTGACAAATCAATGATTTTATCAAAACAACACTAAGCAGCCCAGTAAGTGACACATTACTGGAATCAGTGCCTCTAACCCTACATTATGCTGCTCTCAGATTAGGTGGCAAAAACCTGATGACAGATTCCCTTTAAAGGAGCTGTAAACACAAAAAAAGTTTGTATTAAAAAATACAAGCCATTTGTTAAATTAACTTTTTTTCATTGTTAATTCACATTAGACTGTATCTTCAACACTTTTGTCAGCAGGTCTTATTACAGACTCTGAATAGGGCAGCTCTCTCTCTCTCCCTCAGCAGAAAGTCACAGCATGGTTAAAAAACGGGATCTTTTATGATTTTCTCATAATAAATAAAAAAGGACATGCAAGTCCTCCAAACTATTTTCCGTTTCTGTATAGGGGAGGTCCTAAATCTTTCTTGTTCTTTAGTTGATCACATGTCAAAAAGGCAAAGCATTTACTATGAACTCGCCTAAAAAAATATACACTTGGAGAGTAATATCATCATTTGCATGTAAATATTCCTTGCCTCTAAGGGCTCGCTCACACTGTCGTATAACACGGCCGAATGCTATGTGATGTTTTATCGGATAGGACTCGGCCCTATGTTATACTATGGGACAGTGCAGATCTGCGATTATTGGCATGAGAAAATAATCTCATTCGATATTCGGACCATGTGCACCCATACAAGTCTACGGGTGCACGTAAAACATTGGACTGCACTCGGATGTCATCCAAGTGCAGTCCGATGAACACTCACAGAGACTATGGAGAAGATGGAGAAATTAAGTTCTCCATCTTCTCCATATCTGTGCTGCGAGAGAATCGGATCACACTCAGTTGAAGCTCTGACAGAGTTTGAGCCGAGTGTCATTAGCATAATTGGCCCTATTCTCTTGCATGAGAGAATATATGGCTTAGTGAGTGGACCCTAAAACTGAATAGTAGTGACGGACAGGAACCTCACAAGCGGGATCCATGTAGCTCTCAGATGTCATGTAGGTAGGGCTTCATTCCATGGGGTAGGGCTTAATTTCAAGGTATATAAAAAAAATGGACTTCAAATAAAAATTAAATGAACACAAAAAGCACTAATTGAATTATTTTTTTTCGTATTTATGTTTGCAGCCCCTTTAAAAACCCTTTGAGGACCAAGACACATATATGTCCCATAGTTTTAAACTGGAAAAAAATTTGATTGAATAAAATGTAAGGTCCTCGAAGGTTTAAGTAGGTCATAAATTCATATGAATACTTGCTCATACAATTGCACATGCCAAAAGATGAAGAAGAACAGAATCAAAAATATGACATTAAGTGGATCACTTACAGGTATTCAAGGTGAAAGAGACCAGCAAAGGCATCGTCTCGAATGACAGTAAATGAGTTAGAATTCAGCAAGCTGAAAATGAAGACAGCAGGTTAGAAGCGAACCAGACTTTATGGTGCTCAGAATTAGTCAAGCAGAATTTATTGACTGCTCTTGCAAAGCACTGAGACTCCCGCTGTGTATAGATGGCGCCGTGCGGCCTCCCGCTGTGTATAGATGGCGCCGTGTGGCCTCCCGCTGTGTATAGATGGCGCCGTGCGGCCTCCCGCTGTGTATAGATGGCACCGTATAGATGGCTACATGCGGCCTCCTGCTGAGTATACGTGTATAGATGGCTACGTGAGGCCTCCTGCTGAGTATAGATGCCGCACGGCGCTCCCCCCAGAGACAGCAGGAGGCCGCACAGCGCCATCTATACTCAGCGGGAGACCGCACGTAGCCATCTATACACAGCAGGAGGCCGCACGGTGACATCTATACTCAGCGGGGGGCCGCAAGTAGCCATCTATACACAGCGGGGGGCGCACGTAGCCATCTATACACAGCAGGAGGCCGCACGGCGCCATCTATACTCAGCGGGGGGCCGCACGTAGCCATCTATACACAGCGGGGGGCGCACGTAGCCATCTATACACAGCGGGGGGCCGCACGTAGCCATCTATACACAGCGGGGGGCCGCACGGCGCCGTCTATACACAGCAGGGGGCCGCACGTAGCCATCTATACACAGCAGGGGGGCGCACGTAGCCATCTATACACAGCTGGGGGCTGCACGTAGCCATCTATACACAGCGGGAGGCTGCACGGCGCCCCCCCAGAGACATCAGGAGGCCGCACGGCGCCAGCTATACTCAGCAGGAGGCCGCATGCAGTCATACACACACACAAACGTATACAGACACGCATAAACACATTTGAAACACAAAAATACATACAAACAGACATCACACAATGACATCTGCCCACACACACACACACAAACAGACAGACATCACACACACACACACACACACACCTGCCCACACACACACACCTGCCCACATACACACACACACATACACACACACACACACATACACACATATACACACATACACACACATACACACACACACACACACATACACACACACATACATACACACACACATACACACACACACACATATACACACACACATACACACATATACACACACACACACATACACACATACATACACACACATACACACACACATACATACACACACACACACACACACACATACACATACATACACACACATACACATACACACACGCTTCTTAAATTCTGAGGAGCAAGAAGTGATTGTTTCCTAGCAGTCCGCTGTTCCTTTTTTGATCACCTCTTAGATTTGTAAGTGGACCCACTAGTCTAGTGTCCATAGAGCACCATACAAGTTTTCTGCTGGGGATTTGTTTTCAGGGCCATGTTCACACATGTCCATGTTGCCGGACACTGCTGTTTCTGTGGCATGTGCATGGATTTATACACTCGCTATTCTCAACAGCTGGACCTTTGGATTTTGGCAATGTTTGCGTTTTTTGACCAGATTCGCGTCAGGCGCTCCCACACTCGTCCCGAGGGGACGAGCATCTCCGGAATTTGCGATTAAGCCTCGGCGTCCACGCTACAGTTTTCTGGCTCTGGAACGCACGCGGTTTGGAGCTGGACGCCGCTATTCGGCGTGCCGCACTCTTATCACATGCCGGACGCGCTGTAATTTTTTCGTAACGTTTCGAGATGAAAAAATTTTTCCAAAGAAATCCTCTCTGCCATCTTCTTTAATAGCCAGCTCTCACCTACAATAGCCAGCCCTCACGAAAAAACTTCGCCGCTGGACGACGCAACACTCGCCATTTTACAGATCCAGCCCGGGAGATGCTCTGCACGCCGCCCCGGGTCGATCCGACGCCATTAAGGCTCCGAAAAAAGGCTTGCAAAAACCTCGTCCGTGCCAGGTCCGAAAAACAAGCCATTTAGCCAGCCCTCACAACATTTCATCACTTGGAAATGACCACCAGATGGCATCTGTGCTTTAAATATCATTCATTACTTGTCAGCCAGAATTCAGCTGCATTTCTGGAAATTGAACACTGGATGGCAGCTGTGCTTTAAAAGCCATTCACTCGTTCGTGATAGACCCTCACAGGAAACACACAATAAGGAGATTTTTCACTTATCCTTCGGTGGAAAGGCTGTGATGGGGGGAGGGGATGATGATGTATCTTTTTTGTCTCTGTTGTTTCACTGAGATTAGGACTTTCAAAGCTGCTGCCTGACCTTGTAAAACATTAACTCTTTTAACACAGATTGTGACCATATAATCAAATGAGAATAAGGAGTTTAATTAAAGGCATTTAAAAAGTTGCAATTTTATTACATCATTATTTAAAAAGACACAAAAATGGCAGCAATAATCACATCCATAGATGGAGCCCATATTTCATATCAAAAATAGGTAAAAGTAAATAGAGCATGTGACCATGTTGTAAAACACTTAAAGTTGTGTAAAAACCGTGGCGTAGGAACGGGCGGTGAAATAAGCGCGCCAAAAAAACTATAAAGTTTAAGTTTTTTTTCCGTAATCCATCAGATGAGCGTGATAACGGATGCTGTGCTGAACGGCGAAGCGTAGGAACGGGCGGTGAAATAAGCGCGCCAAAAAAACAATAAAGTTTACGTTTTTTTTCCGTAATTCATCAGATGAGCGTGATAACGGACGCTGCGCTGAACGGCGAAGCGTAGGAACGGGCGGTGAAATAAGCGCGCCAAAAAAACTATAAAGTTTACGTTTTTTTTCCGTAATTCATCAGATGAGCGTGATAACGGACGCTGCGCTGAACGGCGAAGCGTAGGAACGGGCGGTGAAATAAGCGCGCCAAAAAAACTATAAAGTTTACGTTTTTTTTCCGTAATTCATCAGATGAGCGTGATAACGGAAGGTGCGCTGAACGGCGAAGCGTAGGAACGGGCGGTGAAATAAGCGCGCCAAAAAAACTATAAAGTTTACGTTTTTTTTCCGTAATTCATCAGATGAGCGTGATAACGGAAGCTGCGCTGAACGGTGGCGCGTAGTAACAGGCGGTGAAATAAGCGCGCCAAAAAACTATAAAGTTTACTTTTTTTCCATAATTCATTAGATGAGCGTGATAACGGAAGCTGCGTTGAACGGCGGCGCGTAGGAACGGGCGGTGAAATAAGCGCGTCAAAAAAACTATAAAGTTTACGTTTTTTTTCCGTAATTCATCAAATGAGCGTGATAACGGAAGCTGCGCTGAACGGCGGCGCGTAGGAACGGGCGGTGAAATAAGCGCGCCAAAAAAACTATAAAGTTTACGTTTTTTTTCCGTAATTCATCAGATGAGCGTGATAACGGAAGCTGCGCTGAACGGCGGCGCGTAGGAACGGGCGGTGAAATAAGCGCGCCAAAAAATCTATAAAGTTTACGTTTTTTTCCATAATTCATTAGATGAGCGTGATAACGGAAGCTGCGCTGAACGGCGGCGCGTAGGAAAAGGCAGTGAAATAAGCGCGCCAAAAAAACTATAAAGTTTACGTTTTTTTTCCGTAATTTATCAGATGAGCGTGATAACGAACGCAGCCCTTAACGGCGGCGTCAGAGCGACTTTTTTTTGTTGCAGATTGAATTTTAAGTGCTTTTGCTATCATCAAACCTGTAGCCAGCTCTAATCCTCATTGAGCTATTCCAAGGGTGAGGGCTGGCTAAGGGTCGCCCTGGAGGCACCTGTAGCCAGCTCTCATCCTCATTGAGCTGCTCCAAGGGTGAGGGCTGGCTAGGGGTCGCCCTGGAGGCACCTGTAGCCAGCTCTCATCCTCATTGAGCTGCTCCAAGGGTGAGGGCTGGCTAGGGGTCGCCCTGGAGGCACCTGTAGCCAGCTCTCATCCTCATTGAGCTGCTCCAAGGGTGAGGGCTGGCTAGGGGTCGCCCTGGAGGCACCTGTAGCCAGCTCTCATCCTCATTGAGCTGCTCCAAGGGTGAGGGCTGGCTAGGGGTCGCCCTGGAGGCACCTGTAGCCAGCTCTCATCCTCATTGAGCTGCTCCAAGGGTGAGGGCTGGCTAGGGGTCGCCCTGGAGGCACCTGTAGCCAGCTCTCATCCTCATTGAGCTGCTCCAAGGGTGAGGGCTGGCTAGGGGTCGCCCTGGAGGCACCTGTAGCCAGCTCTCATCCTCATTGAGCTGCTCCAAGGGTGAGGGCTGGCTAGGGGTCGCCCTGGAGGCACCTGTAGCCAGCTCTCATCCTCATTGAGCTGCTCCAAGGGTGAGGGCTGGCTAGGGGTCGCCCTGGAGGCACCTGTAGCCAGCTCTCATCCTCATTGAGCTGCTCCAAGGGTGAGGGCTGGCTAGGGGTCGCCCTGGAGGCACCTGTAGCCAGCTCTCATCCTCATTGAGCTATTCGAAGGGTGAGGGCTGGCTACGTGTCGCCCTGGAGGCACCTGTAGCCAACTCTCATCCTCATTGAGCGTGATAACGGACGCTGTGCTGAACGGCGGCGCATAGGAACGGGCGGTGAAATAAGCACGCCAAAAAAACTATAAAGTTTACGTTTTTTTTCCGTAATTCATCAGATGAGGGTGATAACGGACGCTGTGCTGAACGGCGGCGCGTAGGAACGGGCGGTGAAATAAGCGCGCCAAAAAAACTATAAAATTTACGTTTTTTTTCCGTAATTCATCAGATGAGCGTGATAACGGAAGCTGCGCTAAACGGCGGCGCGTAGGAACGGGCGGTGAAATAAGCGCGCCAAAAAAGCTATAAAGTGTACGTTTTTTTTCCATAATTCATTAGATGAGCGTGATAACGGAAGCTGCGTTGAACGGCGGCGCGTAGGAACGGGCGGTGAAATAAGCGCGCCAAAAAAACTATAAAGTTTACGTTTTTTTTCCGTAATTCATCAGATGAGCGTGATAACGGATGCTGTGCTGAACGGCGGCACGTAGGAACGGGCGATGAAATAAGTGCGCCAAAAAAACTATAAAGTTTACGTTTTTTTTCCGTAATTCATCAGATGAGCGTGATAACGGACGCTGCGCTGAATGGCGGCGCGTAGGAACGGGCGGTGAAATAAGCGCGCCAAAAAAACTATAAAGTTTACGTTTTTTTTCCGTAATTCATCAGATGAGCGTGATAACGGATGCTGTGCTGAACGGCGGCACGTAGGAACGGGCGATGAAATAAGTGCGCCAAAAAAACGATAACGTTTACGTTTTTTTTCTGTAATTTATCAGATCAGCGTGATAACGGACGCAGCCCTTAACGGCGGCGTCAGAGCGACTTTATTTTGTTGCAGATTGAATTTTAAGTGCTTTTGCTATCATCAAACCTGTAGCCAGCTCTCATCCTCATTGAGCTATTCCAAGGGTGAGGGCTGGCTAGGGGTCGCCCTGGAGGCACCTGTAGCCAGCTCTCATCCTCATTGAGCTGCTCCAAGGGTGAGGGCTGGCTAGGGGTCGCCCTGGAGGCACCTGTAGCCAGCTCTCATCCTCATTGAGCTGCTCCAAGGGTGAGGGCTGGCTAGGGGTCGCCCTGGAGGCACCTGTAGCCAGCTCTCATCCTCATTGAGCTGCTCCAAGGGTGAGGGCTGGCTAGGGGTCGCCCTGGAGGCACCTGTAGCCAGCTCTCATCCTCATTGAGCTGCTCCAAGGGTGAGGGCTGGCTAGGGGTCGCCCTGGAGGCACCTGTAGCCAGCTCTCATCCTCATTGAGCTGCTCCAAGGGTGAGGGCTGGCTAGGGGTCGCCCTGGAGGCACCTGTAGCCAGCTCTCATCCTCATTGAGCTGCTCCAAGGGTGAGGGCTGGCTAGGGGTCGCCCTGGAGGCACCTGTAGCCAGCTCTCATCCTCATTGAGCTATTCCAAGGGTGAGGGCTGGCTACGTGTCGCCCTGGAGGCACTTGTAGCCAGCTCTCATCCTCATTGAGCGTGATAACGGACGCTGCGCTGAACGGCGGCGCATAGGAACGGGCGGTGAAATAAGCGCGCCAAAAAAACTATAAAGTTTACGGTTTTTTTCCGTAATTCATCAGATGAGCGTGATAACGGATGCTGTGCTGAACGGCGGCACGTAGGAACGGGCGATGAAATAAGTGCGCTAAAAAAACGATAAAGTTTACGTTTTTTTTCTGTAATTTATCAGATCAGCGTGATAACGGACGCAGCCCTTAACGGCGGCGTCAGAGCGACTTTATTTTGTTGCAGATTGAATTTTAAGTGCTTTTGCTATCATCAAACCTGTAGCCAGCTCTCATCCTCATTGAGCTATTCCAAGGGTGAGGGCTGGCTAGGGGTCGCCCTGGAGGCACCTGTAGCCAGCTCTCATCCTCATTGAGCTGCTCCAAGGGTGAGGGCTGGCTAGGGGTCGCCCTGGAGGCACCTGTAGCCAGCTCTCATCCTCATTGAGCTGCTCCAAGGGTGAGGGCTGGCTAGGGGTCGCCCTGGAGGCACCTGTAGCCAGCTCTCATCCTCATTGAGCTGCTCCAAGGGTGAGGGCTGGCTAGGGGTCGCCCTGGAGGCACCTGTAGCCAGCTCTCATCCTCATTGAGCTGCTCCAAGGGTGAGGGCTGGCTAGGGGTCGCCCTGGAGGCACCTGTAGCCAGCTCTCATCCTCATTGAGCTGCTCCAAGGGTGAGGGCTGGCTAGGGGTCGCCCTGGAGGCACCTGTAGCCAGCTCTCATCCTCATTGAGCTATTCCAAGGGTGAGGGCTGGCTACGTGTCGCCCTGGAGGCACTTGTAGCCAGCTCTCATCCTCATTGAGCGTGATAACGGACGCTGCGCTGAACGGCGGCGCATAGGAACGGGCGGTGAAATAAGCGCGCCAAAAAAACTATAAAGTTTACGTTTTTTTCCGTAATTCATCAGATGAGGGTGATAACGGACGCTGCGCTGAACGGCGGCGCGTAGGAACGGGCGGTGAAATAAGCGCGCCAAAAAAACTATAAAGTTTACGTTTTTTTTCCGTAATTCATCAGATGAGCGTGATAACGGACGCTGCGCTGAATGGCGGCGCGTAGGAACGGGCGGTGAAATAAGCGCGCCAAAAAAACTATAAAGTTTACGTTTTTTTTCCGTAATTCATCAGATGAGGGTGATAACGGACGCTGCGCTGAACGGCGGCGCGTAGGAACGGGCGGTGAAATAAGCGCGCCAAAAAAACTATAAAATTTACGTTTTTTTTCCGTAATTCATCAGATGAGCGTGATAACGGAAGCTGCGCTAAACGGCGGCGCGTAGGAACGGGCGGTGAAATAAGCGCGCCAAGAAAGCTATAAAGTGTACGTTTTTTTTCCATAATTCATTAGATGAGCGTGATAACGGAAGCTGCGTTGAACGGCGGCGCGTAGGAACGGGCGGTGAAATAAGCGCGCCAAAAAAACTATAAAGTTTACGTTTTTTTTCCGTAATTCATCAGATGAGGGTGATAACGGACGCTGCGCTGAACGGCGGCGCGTAGGAACGGGCAGTGAAATAAGCGCGCCAAAAAAACTATAAAGTTTACGTTTTTTTTCCGTAATTCATCAGATGAGCGTGATAACGGACGCTGCACTGAATGGCGGCGCGTAGGAACGGGCGGTGAAAAAAGCGCGCCAAAAAAACTATAAAGTTTACGTTTTTTTTTCCGTAATTCATCAGATGAGCGTGATAACGGATGCTGTGCTGAACGGCGGCACGTAGGAACGGGCGATGAAATAAGTGCGCCAAAAAAACTATAAAGTTTACGTTTTTTTTCCGTAATTCATCAGATGAGCGTGATAACGGATGCTGTGCTGAACGGCGGCACGTAGGAACGGGCGATGAAATAAGTGCGCCAAAAAAACGATAAAGTTTACGTTTTTTTTCTGTAATTTATCAGATCAGCGTGATAACGGACGCAGCCCTTAACGGCGGCGTCAGAGCGACTTTATTTTGTTGCATTTGAATTTTAAGTGCTTTTGCTATCATCAAACCTGTAGCCAGCTCTCATCCTCATTGAGCTATTCCAAGGGTGAGGGCTGGCTAAGGGTCGCCCTGGAGGCACCTGTAGCCAGCTCTCATCCTCATTGAGCTGCTCCAAGGGTGAGGGCTGGCTAGGGGTCGCCCTGGAGGCACCTGTAGCCAGCTCTCATCCTCATTGAGCTGCTCCAAGGGTGAGGGCTGGCTACGGGTCGCCCTGGAGGCACCTGTAGCCAGCTCTCATCCTCATTGAGCTGCTCCAAGGGTGAGGGCTGGCTAGGGTTCGCCCTGGAGGCACCTGTAGCCAGCTCTCATCCTCATTGAGCTGCTCCAAGGGTGAGGGCTGGCTAGGGGTCGCCCTGGAGGCACCTGTAGCCAGCTCTCATCCTCATTGAGCTATTCCAAGGGTGAGGGCTGGCTACGTGTCGCCCTGGAGGCACTTGTAGCCAGCTCTCATCCTCATTGAGCGTGATAACGGACGCTGCGCTGAACGGCGGCGCATAGGAACGGGCGGTGAAATAAGCGCGCCAAAAAAACTATAAAGTTTACGTTTTTTTTCCGTAATTCATCAGATGAGCGTGATAACGGACGCTGCGCTGAATGGCGGCGCGTAGGAACGGGCGGTGAAATAAGCGCGCCAAAAAAACTATAAAGTTTACGTTTTTTTTCCGTAATTCATCAGATGAGCGTGATAACGGATGCTGTGCTGAACGGCGGCACGTAGGAACGGGCGATGAAATAAGTGCGCCAAAAAAACGATAAAGTTTACGTTTTTTTTCTGTAATTCATCAGATGAGCGTGATAACGGATGCTGTGCTGAACGGCGGCACGTAGGAACGGGCGATGAAATAAGTGCGCCAAAAAAACGATAAAGTTTACGTTTTTTTTCTGTAATTTATCAGATCACCGTGATAACAGACGCAGCCCTTAACGGCGGCGTCAGAGCGACTTTTTTTTGTTGCAGATTGAATTTTAAGTGCTTTTGCTATCATCAAACCTGTAGCCAGCTCTCATCCTCATTGAGCTATTCCAAAGGTGAGGGCTGGCTAAGGGTCGCCCTGGAGGCACCTGTAGCCAGCTCTCATCCTCATTGAGCTGCTCCAAGGGTGAGGGCTGGCTAGGGGTCGCCCTGGAGGCACCTGTAGCCAGCTCTCATCCTCATTGAGCTGCTCCAAGGGTGAGGGCTGGCTAGGGGTCGCCCTGGAGGCACCTGTAGCCAGCTCTCATCCTCATTGAGCTGCTCCAAGGGTGAGGGCTGGCTACGGGTCGCCCTGGAGGCACCTGTAGCCAGCTCTCATCCTCATTGAGCTGCTCCAAGGGTGAGGGCTGGCTAGGGGTCGCCCTGGAGGCACCTGTAGCCAGCTCTCATCCTCATTGAGCTGCTCCAAGGGTGAGGGCTGGCTAGGGGTCGCCCTGGAGGCACCTGTAGCCAGCTCTCATCCTCATTGAGCTGCTCCAAGGGTGAGGGCTGGCTAGGGGTCGCCCTGGAGGCACCTGTAGCCAGCTCTCATCCTCATTGAGCTGCTCCAAGGGTGAGGGCTGGCTAGGGGTCGCCCTGGAGGCACCTGTAGCCAGCTCTCATCCTCATTGAGCTGCTCCAAGGGTGAGGGCTGGCTAGGGGTCGCCCTGGAGGCACCTGTAGCCAGCTCTCATCCTCATTGAGCTATTCGAAGGGTGAGGGCTGGCTACGTGTCGCCCTGGAGGCACCTGTAGCCAACTCTCATCCTCATTGAGCGTGATAACGGACGCTGCGCTGAACGGCGGCGCATAGGAACGGGCGGTGAAATAAGCGCGCCAAAAAAACTATAAAGTTTACGTTTTTTTTCCGTAATTCATCAGATGAGGGTGATAACGGACGCTGCGCTGAACGGCGGCGCGTAGGAACGGGCGGTGAAATAAGCGCGCCAAAAAAACTATAAAATTTACGTTTTTTTTCCGTAATTCATCAGATGAGCGTGATAACGGAAGCTGCGCTAAACGGCGGCGCGTAGGAACGGGCGGTGAAATAAGCGCGCCAAAAAAGCTATAAAGTGTACGTTTTTTTTCCATAATTCATTAGATGAGCGTGATAACGGAAGCTGCGTTGAACGGCGGCGCGTAGGAACGGGCGGTGAAATAAGCGCGCCAAAAAAACTATAAAGTTTACGTTTTTTTCCGTAATTCATCAGATGAGCGTGATAACGGATGCTGTGCTGAACGGCGGCACGTAGGAACGGGCGATGAAATAAGTGCGCCAAAAAAACTATAAAGTTTACGTTTTTTTTCTGTAATTTATCAGATCAGCGTGATAACGGACGCAGCCCTTAACGGCGGCGTCAGAGCGACTTTATTTTGTTGCAGATTGAATTTTAAGTGCTTTTGCTATCATCAAACCTGTAGCCAGCTCTCATCCTCATTGAGCTATTCCAAGGGTGAGGGCTGGCTAAGGGTCGCCCTGGAGGCACCTGTGGCCAACTCTCATCCTCATTGAGCGTGATAACGGACGCTGCGCTGAACGGCGGCGCATAGGAACGGGCGGTGAAATAAGCGCGCCAAAAAAACTATAAAGTTTACGTTTTTTTTCGTAATTCATCAGATGAGGGTGATAACGGACGCTGCGCTGAACGGCGGCGCGTAGGAACGGGCGGTGAAATAAGCGCGCCAAAAAAACTATAAAATTTACGTTTTTTTTCCGTAATTCATCAGATGAGCGTGATAACGGAAGCTGCGCTGAACGGCGGCGCGTAGGAACGGGCGGTGAAATAAGCGCGCCAAAAAAGCTATAAAGTGAACGTTTTTTTTCCATAATTCATTAGATGAGCGTGATAAAGGAAGCTGCGTTGAACGGCGGCGCGTAGGAACGGGCGGTGAAATAAGCGCGCCAAAAAAACTATAAAGTTTACGTTTTTTTTCCGTAATTCATCAGATGAGCGTGATAACGGACGCTGCGCTGAATGGCGGCGCGTAGGAACGGGCGGTGAAATAAGCGCGCCAAAAAAACTATAAAGTTTACGTTTTTTTTCCGTAATTCATCAGATGAGCGTGATAACGGATGCTGTGCTGAACGGCGGCACGTAGGAACGGGTGGTGAAATAAGTGCGCCAAAAAAACGATAAAGTTTACGTTTTTTTTCTGTAATTTATCAGATGAGCGTGATAACGGACGCAGCCCTTAACGGCGGCGTCAGAGCGACTTTTTTTTGTTGCAGATTGAATTTTAAGTGCTTTTGGTATCATCAAACCTGTAGCCAGCTCTCATCCTCATTGAGCTATTCCAAGGGTGAGGGCTGGCTAGGGGTCGCCCTGGAGGCACCTGTAGCCAGCTCTCATCCTCATTGAGCTGCTCCAAGGGTGAGGGCTGGCTAGGGGTCGCCCTGGAGGCACCTGTAGCCAGCTCTCATCCTCATTGAGCTGCTCCAAGGGTGAGGGCTGGCTAGGGGTCGCCCTGGAGGCACCTGTAGCCAGCTCTCATCCTCATTGAGCTGCTCCAAGGGTGAGGGCTGGCTAGGGGTCGCCCTGGAGGCACCTGTAGCCAGCTCTCATCCTCATTGAGCTGCTCCAAGGGTGAGGGCTGGCTAGGGGTCGCCCTGGAGGCACCTGTAGCCAGCTCTCATCCTCATTGAGCTGCTCCAAGCGTGAGGGCTGGCTAGGGGTCGCCCTGGAGGCACCTGTAGCCAGCTCTCATCCTCATTGAGCTGCTCCAAGGGTGAGGGCTGGCTAGGGGTCGCCCTGGAGTCACCTGTAGCCAGCTCTCATCCTCATTGAGCTGCTCCAAGGGTGAGGGCTGGCTAGGGTCGCCCGGGAGGCACCTGTAGCCAGCTCTCATCCTCATTGAGCTGCTCCAAGGGTGAGGGCTGGCTAGGGGTCGCCCTGGAGGCACCTGTAGCCAGCTCTCATCCTCATTGAGCTGCTCCAAGGGTGAGGGCTGGCTAGGGGTCGGCCTGGAGGCACCTGTAGCCAGCTCTCATCCTCATTGAGCTATTCCAAGGGTGAGGGCTGGCTACGTGTCGCCCTGGAGGCACTTGTAGCCAGCTCTCATCCTCATTGAGCGTGATAACGGACGCTGCGCTGAACGGCGGCGCATAGGAACGGGCGGTGAAATAAGCGCGCCAAAAAAAACTATAAAGTTTACGTTTTTTTTCCGTAATTCATCAGATGAGGGTGATAACGGACGCTGCGCTGAACGGCGGCGCGTAGGAACGGGCGGTGAAATAAGCGCGCCAAAAAAACTATAAAGTTTACGTTTTTTTTCCGTAATTCATCAGATGAGCATGATAACGGACGCTGCGCTGAATGGCGGCGCGTAGGAACGGGCGGTGAAATAAGCGCGCCAAAAAAACTATAAAGTTTACTTTTTTTTTCCGTAATTCATCAGATTAGCGTGATAACGGATGCTGTGCTGAACGGCGACACGTAGGAACGGGCGATGAAATAAGTGCGCCAAAAAAACGATAAAGTTTACGTTTTTTTTCTGTAATTTATCAGATCAGCGTGATAACGGACGCAGCCCTTAACGGCGGCGTCAGAGCGACTTTTTTTTGTTGTAGATTGAATTTTAAGTGCTTTTGCTATCATCAAACCTGTAGCCAGCTCTCATCCTCATTGAGCTATTCCAAGGGTGAGGGCTGGCTAAGGGTCGCCCTGGAGGCACCTCTAGCCAGCTCTCATCCTCATTGAGCTGCTCCAAGGGTGAGGGCTGGCTAGGGGTTGCCCTGGAGGCACCTGTAGCCAGCTCTCATCCTCATTGAGCTGCTCCAAGGGTGAGGGCTGGCTAGGGGTCGCCCTGGAGGCACCTGTAGCCAGCTCTCATCCTCATTGAGCTGCTCCAAGGGTGAGGGCTGGCTAGGGGTCGCCCTGGAGGCACCTGTAGCCAGCTCTCATCCTCATTGAGCTGCTCCAAGGGTGAGGGCTGGCTAGGGGTCGCCCTGGAGGCACCTGTAGCCAGCTCTCATCCTCATTGAGCTGCTCCAAGGGTGAGGGCTGGCTAGGGGTCGCCCTGGAGGCACCTGTAGCCAGCTCTCATCCTCATTGAGCTGCTCCAAGGGTGAGGGCTGGCTAGGGGTCGCCCTGGAGGCACCTGTAGCCAGCTCTCATCCTCATTGAGCTGCTCCAAGGGTGAGGGCTGGCTAGGGGTCGCCCTGGAGGCACCTGTAGCCAGCTCTCATCCTCATTGAGCTGCTCCAAGGGTGAGGGCTGGCTAGGGGTCGCCCTGGAGGCACCTGTAGCCAGCTCTCATCCTCATTGAGCTGCTCCAAGGGTGAGGGCTGGCTAGGGGTCGCCCTGGAGGCACCTGTAGCCAGCTCTCATCCTCATTGAGCTGCTCCAAGGGTGAGGGCTGGCTAGGGGTCGCCCTGGAGGCACCTGTAGCCAGCTCTCATCCTCATTGAGCTGCTCCAAGGTTGAGGGCTGGCTAGGGGTCGCCCTGGAGGCACCTGTAACCAGCTCTCATCCTCATTGAGCTGCTCCAAGGGTGAGGGCTGGCTAGGGGTCGCCCTGGAGGCACCTGTAGCCAGCTCTCTTCCTCATTGAGCTGCTCCAAGGGTGAGAGCTGGCTAGGGGTCGCCCTGGAGGCACCTGTAGCCAGCTCTCATCCTCATTGAGCTGCTCCAAGGGTGAGGGCTGGCTAGGGGTCGCCCTGGAGGCACCTGTAGCCAGCTCTCATCCTCATTGAGCTGCTCCAAGGGTGAGGGCTGGCTAGGGGTCGCCCTGGAGGCACCTGTAGCCAGCTCTCATCCTCATTGAGCTGCTCCAAGGGTGAGGGCTGGCTAGGGGTCGCCCTGGAGGCACCTGTAGCCAGCTCTCATCCTCATTGAGCTGCTCCAAGGGTGAGGGCTGGCTAGGGGTCGCCCTGGAGACACCTGTAGCCAGCTCTCATCCTCATTGAGCTATTCGAAGGGTGAGGGCTGGCTACGTGTCGCCCTGGAGGCACCTGTAGCCAACTCTCATCCTCATTGAGCGTGATAACGGACGCTGCGCTGAACGGCGGCGCATAGGAACGGGCGGTGAAATAAGCGCGCCAAAAAAACTATAAAGTTTACGTTTTTTTTCGTAATTCATCAGATGAGGGTGATAACGGACGCTGCGCTGAACGGCGACGCGTAGGAACGGGCGGTGAAATAAGCGCGCCAAAAAAACTATAAAATTTACGTTTTTTTTCCGTAATTCATCAGATGAGCGTGATTACGGAAGCTGCGCTGAACGGCGGCGCGTAGGAACGGGCGGTGAAATAAGCGCGCCAAAAAAGCTATAAAGTGTACTTTTTTTTCCATAATTCATTAGATGAGCGTGATAACGGAAGTTGCGTTGAACGGCGGCGCGTAGGAACGGGCGGTGAAATAAGCGCGCCAAAAAAACTATAAAGTTTACGTTTTTTTTCCGTAATTCATCAGATGAGCGTGATAACGGACGCTGCGCTGAATGGCGGCGCGTAGGAACGGGCGGTGAAATAAGCGCGCCAAAAAAACTATAAAGTTTACGTTTTTTTTCCGTAATTCATCAGATGAGCGTGATAACGGATGCTGTGCTGAACGGCGGCACGTAGGAACGGGCGGTGAAATAAGTGCGCCAAGAAAACGATAAAGTTTACTTTTTTTTCTGTAATTTATCAGATGAGCGTGATAACGGACGCAGCCCTTAACGGCGGCGTCAGAGCGACTTTTTTTTGTTGCATATTGAATTTTAAGTGCTTTTGGTATCATCAAACCTGTAGCCAGCTCTCATCCTCATTGAGCTATTCCAAGGGTGAGGGCTGGCTAGGGGTCGCCCTGGAGGCACCTGTAGCCAGCTCTCATCCTCATTGAGCTGCTCCAAGGGTGAGGGCTGGCTAGGGGTCGCCCTGGAGGCACCTGTAGCCGGCTCTCATCCTCATTGAGCTGCTCCAAGGGTGAGGGCTGGCTAGGGGTCGCCCTGGAGGCACCTGTAGCCAGCTCTCATCCTCATTGAGCTGCTCCAAGGGTGAGGGCTGGCTAGGGGTCGCCCTGGAGGCACCTGTAGCCAGCTCTCAAACTCATTGAGCTGCTCCAAGGGTGAGGGCTGGCTAGGGGTCGCCCTGGAGGCACCTGTAGCCAGCTCTCATCCTCATTGAGCTGCTCCAAGGGTGAGAGCTGGCTAGGGGTCGCCCTGGAGGCACCTGTAGCCAGCTCTCATCCTCATTGAGCTGCTCCAAGGGTGAGGGCTGGCTAGGGGTCGCCCTGGAGGCACCTGTAGCCAGCTCTCATCCTCATTGAGCTGCTCCAAGGGTGAGGGCTGGCTAGGGGTCGCCCTGGAGGCACCTGTAGCCAGCTCTCATCCTCATTGAGCTGCTCCAAGGGTGAGGGCTGGCTAGGGGTCGCCCTGGAGGCACCTGTAGCCAGCTCTCATCCTCATTGAGCTGCTCCAAGGGTGAGGGCTGGCTAGGGGTCGCCCTGGAGGCACCTGTAGCCAGCTCTCATCCTCATTGAGCTGCTCCAAGGGTGAGGGCTGGCTAGGGGTCGCCCTGGAGACACCTGTAGCCAGCTCTCATCCTCATTGAGCTATTCGAAGGGTGAGGGCTGGCTACGTGTCGCCCTGGAGGCACCTGTAGCCAACTCTCATCCTCATTGAGCGTGATAACGGACGCTGCGCTGAACGGCGGCGCATAGGAACGGGCGGTGAAATAAGCGCGCCAAAAAAACTATAAAGTTTACGTTTTTTTTCGTAATTCATCAGATGAGGGTGATAACGGACGCTGCGCTGAACGGCGGCGCGTAGGAACGGGCGGTGAAATAAGCGCGCCAAAAAAACTATAAAATTTACGTTTTTTTTCCGTAATTCATCAGATGAGCGTGATAACGGAAGCTGCGCTGAACGGCGGCGCGTAGGAACGGGCGGTGAAATAAGCGCGCCAAAAAAGCTATAAAGTGTACGTTTTTTTTCCATAATTCATTAGATGAGCGTGATAACGGAAGCTGCGTTGAACGGCGGCGCGTAGGAACGGGCGGTGAAATAAGCGCGCCAAAAAAACTATAAAGTTTCCGTTTTTTTTCCGTAATTCATCAGATGAGCGTGATAACGGACGCTGCGCTGAATGGCGGCGCGTAGGAACGGGCGGTGAAATAAGCGCGCCAAAAAAACTATAAAGTTTACGTTTTTTTTCCGTAATTCATCAGATGAGCGTGATAACGGATGCTGTGCTGAACGGCGGCACGTAGGAACGGGCGGTGAAATAAGTGCGCCAAAAAAACGATAGTTTACTTTTTTTTCTGTAATTTATCAGATGAGCGTGATAACGGACGCAGCCCTTAACGGCGGCGTCAGAGCGACTTTTTTTTGTTGCAGATTGAATTTTAAGTGCTTTTGGTATCATCAAACCTGTAGCCAGCTCTCATCCTCATTGAGCTATTCCAAGGGTGAGGGCTGGCTAGGGGTCGCCCTGGAGGCACCTGTAGCCAGCTCTCATCCTCATTGAGCTGCTCCAAGGGTGAGGGCTGGCTAGGGGTCGCCCTGGAGGCACCTGTAGCCAGCTCTCATCCTCATTGAGCTGCTCCAAGGGTGAGGGCTGGCTAGGGGTCGCCCTGGAGGCACCTGTAGCCAGCTCTCATCCTCATTGAGCTGCTCCAAGGGTGAGGGCTGGCTAGGGGTCGCCCTGGAGGCACCTGTAGCCAGCTCTCATCCTCATTGAGCTGCTCCAAGGGTGAGGGCTGGCTAGGGGTCGCCCTGGAGGCACCTGTAGCCAGCTCTCATCCTCATTGAGCTGCTCCAAGCGTGAGGGCTGGCTAGGGGTCGCCCTGGAGGCACCTGTAGCCAGCTCTCATCCTCATTGAGCTGCTCCAAGGGTGAGGGCTGGCTAGGGGTCGCCCTGGAGTCACCTGTAGCCAGCTCTCATCCTCATTGAGCTGCTCCAAGGGTGAGGGCTGGCTAGGGGTCGCCCTGGAGGCACCTGTAGCCAGCTCTCATCCTCATTGAGCTGCTCCAAGGGTGAGGGCTGGCTAGGGGTCGCCCTGGAGGCACCTGTAGCCAGCTCTCATCCTCATTGAGCTGCTCCAAGGGTGAGGGCTGGCTAGGGGTCGCCATGGAGGCACCTGTAGCCAGCTCTCATCCTCATTGAGCTGCTCCAAGGGTGAGGGCTGGCTAGGGGTCGCCCTGGAGGCACCTGTAGCCAGCTCTCATCCTCATTGAGCTGCTCCAAGGGTGAGGGCTGGCTAGGGGTCGTCCTGGAGGCACCTGTAGCCAGCTCTCATCCTCATTGAGCTGCTCCAAGGGTGAGGGCTGGCTAGGGGTCGCCCTGGAGGCACCTGTAGCCAGCTCTCATCCTCATTGAGCTGCTCCAAGGGTGAGGGCTGGCTAGGGGTCGCCCTGGAGGCACCTGTAGCCAGCTCTCATCCTCATTGAGCTGCTCCAAGGGTGAGGGCTGGCTAGGGGTCGCCCTGGAGGCACCTGTAGCCAGCTCTCATCCTCATTGAGCTGCTCCAAGGGTGAGGGCTGGCTAGGGGTCGCCCTGGAGGCACCTGTAGCCAGCTCTCATCCTCATTGAGCTGCTCCAAGGGTGAGGGCTGGCTAGGGGTCGCCCTGGAGGCACTTGTAGCCAGCTCTCATCCTCATTGAGCGTGATAACGGACGCTGCGCTGAACGGCGGCGCATAGGAACGGGCGGTGAAATAAGCGCGCCAAAAAAAACTATAAAGTTTACGTTTTTTTTCCGTAATTCATCAGATGAGGGTGATAACGGACGCTGCGCTGAACGGCGGCGCGTAGGAACGGGCGGTGAAATAAGCGCGCCAAAAAAACTATAAAGTTTACGTTTTTTTTCCGTAATTCATCAGATGAGCATGAGAACGGACGCTGCGCTGAATAGCGGCGCGTAGGAACGGGCGGTGAAATAAGCGCGCCAAAAAAACTATAAAGTTTACTTTTTTTTTCCGTAATTCATCAGATGAGCGTGATAACGGATGCTGTGCTGAACGGCGACAAGTAGGAACGGGCGATGAAATAAGTGCGCCAAAAAAACGATAAAGTTTACGTTTTTTTTCTGTAATTCATCAGATCAGCGTGATAACGGACGCAGCCCTTAACGGCGGCGTCAGAGCGACTTTTTTTTGTTGTAGATTGAATTTTAAGTGCTTTTGCTATCATCAAACCTGTAGCCAGTTCTCATCCTCATTGAGCTATTCCAAGGGTGAGGGCTGGCTAAGGGTCGCCCTGGAGGCACCTGTAGCCAGCTCTCATCCTCACTGAGCTGCTCCAAGGGTGAGGGCTGGCTAGGGGTCGCCCTGGAGGCACCTGTAGCCAGCTCTCATCCTCACTGAGCTGCTCCAAGGGTGAGGGCTGGCTAGGGGTCGCCCTGGAGGCACCTGTAGCCAGCTCTCATCCTCACTGAGCTGCTCCAAGGGTGAGGGCTGGCTAGGGGTCGCCCTGGAGGCACCTGTAGCCAGCTCTCATCCTCATTGAGCTGCTCCAAGGGTGAGGGCTGGCTAGGGGTCGCCCTGGAGGCACCTGTAGCCAGCTCTCATCCTCATTGAGCTGCTCCAAGGGTGAGGGCTGGCTAGGGGTCGCCCTGGAGGCACCTGTAGCCAGCTCTCATCCTCATTGAGCTGCTCCAAGGGTGAGGGCTGGCTAGGGGTCGCCCTGGAGGCACCTGTAGCCAGCTCTCATCCTCATTGAGCTGCTCCAAGGGTGAGGGCTGGCTAGGGGTCGCCCTGGAGGCACCTGTAGCCAGCTCTCATCCTCATTGAGCTGCTCCAAGGGTGAGGGCTGGCTAGGGGTCGCCCTGGAGGCACCTGTAGCCAGCTCTCATCCTCATTGAGCTGCTCCAAGGGTGAGGGCTGGCTAGGGGTCGCCCTGGAGGCACCTGTAGCCAGCTCTCATCCTCATTGAGCTGCTCCAAGGGTGAGGGCTGGCTAGGGGTCGCCCTGGAGGCACCTGTAGCCAGCTCTCATCCTCATTGAGCTGCTCCAAGGGTGAGGGCTGGCTAGGGGTCGCCCTGGAGGCACCTGTAGCCAGCTCTCATCCTCATTGAGCTGCTCCAAGGGTGAGGGCTGGCTAGGGGTCGCCCTGGAGGCACCTGTAGCCAGCTCTCATCCTCATTGAGCTGCTCCAAGGGTGAGGGCTGGCTAGGGGTCGCCCTGGAGGCACCTGTAGCCAGCTCTCATCCTCATTGAGCTGCTCCAAGGGTGAGGGCTGGCTAGGGGTCGCCCTGGAGGCACCTGTAGCCAGCTCTCATCCTCATTGAGCTGCTCCAAGGGTGAGGGCTGGCTAGGGGTCGCCCTGGAGGCACCTGTAGCCAGCTCTCATCCTCATTGAGCTATTCCAAGGGTGAGGGCTGGCTACGTGTCGCCCTGGAGGCACTTGTAGCCAGCTCTCATCCTCATTGAGCGTGATAACGGACGCTGCGCTGAACGGCGGCGCATAGGAACGGGCGGTGAAATAAGCGCGCCAAAAAAAACTATAAAGTTTACTTTTTTTTTCCGTAATTCATCAGATGAGGGTGATAACGGATGCTGCGCTGAACGGCGGCGCGTAGGAACGGGCGGTGAAATAAGCGCGCCAAAAAAACTATAAAGTTTACGTTTTTTTTCCGTAATTCATCAGATGAGCATGATAACGGACGCTGCGCTGAATAGCGGCGCGTAGGAACGGGCGGTGAAATAAGCGCGCCAAAAAAACTATAAAGTTTACTTTTTTTTTCCGTAATTCATCAGATGAGCGTGATAACGGATGCTGTGCTGAACGGCGACACGTAGGAACGGGCGATGAAATAAGTGCGCCAAAAAAACGATAAAGTTTACGTTTTTTTTCTGTAATTTATCAGATCAGCGTGATAACGGACGCAGCCCTTAACGGCGGCGTCAGAGCGACTTTTTTTTGTTGTAGATTGAATTTTAAGTGCTTTTGCTATCATCAAACCTGTAGCCAGCTCTCATCCTCATTGAGCTATTCCAAGGGTGAGGGCTGGCTAAGGGTCGCCCTGGAGGCACCTGTAGCCAGCTCTCATCCTCATTGAGCTGCTCCAAGGGTGAGGGCTGGCTAGGGGTCGCCCTGGAGGCACCTGTAGCCAGCTCTCATCCTCATTGAGCTGCTCCAAGGGTGAGGGCTGGCTAGGGGTCGCCCTGGAGGCACCTGTAGCCAGCTCTCATCCTCATTGAGCTGCTCCAAGGGTGAGGGCTGGCTAGGGGTCGCCCTGGAGGCACCTGTAGCCAGCTCTCATCCTCATTGAGCTGCTCCAAGGGTGAGGGCTGGCTAGGGGTCGCCCTGGAGGCACCTGTAGCCAGCTCTCATCCTCATTGAGCTGCTCCAAGGGTGAGGGCTGGCTAGGGGTCGCCCTGGAGGCACCTGTAGCCAGCTCTCATCCTCATTGAGCTGCTCCAAGGGTGAGGGCTGGCTAGGGGTCGCCCTGGAGGCACCTGTAGCCAGCTCTCATCCTCATTGAGCTGCTCCAAGGGTGAGGGCTGGCTAGGGGTCGCCCTGGAGGCACCTGTAGCCAGCTCTCATCCTCATTGAGCTGCTCCAAGGGTGAGGGCTGGCTAGGGGTCGCCCTGGAGGCACCTGTAGCCAGCTCTCATCCTCATTGAGCTGCTCCAAGGGTGAGGGCTGGCTAGGGGTCGCCCTGGAGGCACCTGTAGCCAGCTCTCATCCTCATTGAGCTATTCCAAGGGTGAGGGCTGGCTACGGGTATGCCCTGGAGGCACCTGTAGCCAGCTCTCATCCTCATTGAGCTATTCCAAGGGTGAGGGCTGGCTAGGGGTCGCCCTGGAGGCACCTGTAGCCAGCTCTCATCCTCATTGAGCTATTCCAAGGGTGAGGGCTGGCTACGTGTCGCTCTGGAGGCACCTGTAGCCAGCTCTCATCCTCATTGAGCTATTCCAAGGGTGAGGGCTGGCTAGGGGTCGCCCTGGAGGCACCTGTAGCCAGCTCTCATCCTCATTGAGCTATTCCAACGGTGAGGGCTGGCTACGTGTCGCCCTGGAGGCACCTGTAGCCAGCTCTCATCCTCATTGAGCGTGATAACGGACGCTGCGCTGAACGGCGGAGCATAGGAACGGGCGGTGAAATAAGCGCGCCAAAAAAACTATAAAGTTTACGTTTTTTTTTCCGTAATTCATCAGATGAGGGTGATAACGGACGCTGCGCTGAACGGCGGCGCGTAGGAACGGGCGGTGAAATAAGCGCGCCAAAAAAACTATAAAATTTACGTTTTTTTTCCGTAATTCATCAGATGAGCATGATAACGGACGCTGCGCTGAACGGCGACACGTAGGAACGGGCGATGAAATAAGTGCGCCAAAAAAACGATAAAGTTTACGTTTTTTTTCTGTAATTTATCAGATCAGCGTGATAACGGACGCAGCCCTTAACGGCGGCGTCAGAGCGACTTTTTTTTGTTGTAGATTGAATTTTAAGTGCTTTTGCTATCATCAAACCTGTAGCCAGCTCTCATCCTCATTGAGCTATTCCAAGGGTGAGGGCTGGCTAAGGGTCGCCCTGGAGGCACCTGTAGCCAGCTCTCATCCTCATTGAGCTGCTCCAAGGGTGAGGGCTGGCTAGGGGTCGCCCTGGAGGCACCTGTAGCCAGCTCTCATCCTCATTGAGCTGCTCCAAGGGTGAGGGCTGGCTAGGGGTCGCCCTGGAGGCACCTGTAGCCAGCTCTCATCCTCATTGAGCTGCTCCAAGGGTGAGGGCTGGCTAGGGGTCGCCCTGGAGGCACCTGTAGCCAGCTCTCATCCTCATTGAGCTGCTCCAAGGGTGAGGGCTGGCTAGGGGTCGCCCTGGAGGCACCTGTAGCCAGCTCTCATCCTCATTGAGCTGCTCCAAGGGTGAGGGCTGGCTAGGGGTCGCCCTGGAGGCACCTGTAGCCAGCTCTCATCCTCATTGAGCTATTCCAAGGGTGAGGGCTGGCTACGGGTATGCCCTGGAGGCACCTGTAGCCAGCTCTCATCCTCATTGAGCTATTCCAAGGGTGAGGGCTGGCTAGGGGTCGCCCTGGAGGCACCTGTAGCCAGCTCTCATCCTCATTGAGCTATTCCAAGGGTGAGGGCTGGCTACGTGTCGCCCTGGAGGCACCTGTAGCCAGCTCTCATCCTCATTGAGCTATTCCAAGGGTGAGGGCTGGCTAGGGGTCGCCCTGGAGGCACCTGTAGCCAGCTCTCATCCTCATTGAGCTATTCCAAGGGTGAGGGCTGGCTACGTGTCGCCCTGGAGGCACCTGTAGCCAGCTCTCATCCTCATTGAGCGTGATAACGGACGCTGCGCTGAACGGCGGAGCATAGGAACGGGCGGTGAAATAAGCGCGCCAAAAAAACTATAAAGTTTACGTTTTTTTTTCCGTAATTCATCAGATGAGGGTGATAACGGACGCTGCGCTGAACGGCGGCGCGTAGGAACGGGCGGTGAAATAAGCGCGCCAAAAAAACTATAAAATTTACGTTTTTTTTCCGTAATTCATCAGATGAGCGTGATAACGGAAGCTGAGCTGAACGGCGGCGCGTAGGAACGGGCGGTGAAATAAGCGCGCCAAAAAAGCTATAAAGTGTACGTTTTTTTTCCATAATTCATTAGATGAGCGTGATAACGGAAGCTGCGTTGAACGACGGCGCGTAGGAACGGGCGGTGAAATAAGCGCGCCAAAAAAACTATAAAGTTTACGTTTTTTTTCTGTAATTCATCAGATGAGCGTGATAACGGATGCTGCACTGAATGGCGGCGCGTAGGAACGGGCGGTGAAATAAGCGCGCCAAAAAAACTATAAAGTTTACGTTTTTTTTCCGTAATTCATCAGATGAGCGTGATAACGGAAGGTGCGCTGAACCGTGGCGCGTAGGAACGGGCGGTGAAATAAGCGCGCCAAAAAAACTATAAAGTTTATGTTTTTTTCCATAATTCATTAGATGAGCGTGATAACGGAAGCTGCGCTGAACGGCGGCGCGTAGGAAAAGGCAGTGAAATAAGCGCGCCAAAAAAGCTATAAAGTTTCCTTTTTTTTTCCGTAATTTATCAGATGAGCGTGATAACGGACGCAGCCCTTAACGGCGGCGTCAGAGCGACTTTTTTTTGTTGCAGATTGAATTTTAAGTGCTTTTGGTATCATCAAACCTGTAGCCAGCTCTCATCCTCATTGAGCTATTCCAAGGGTGAGGGCTGGCTAGGGGTCGCCCTGGAGGCACCTGTAGCCAGCTCTCATCCTCATTGAGCTATTCCAAGGGTGAGGGCTGGCTACGGGTCGCCCTGGAGGCACCTGTAGCCAGCTCTCATCCTCATTGAGCTGCTCCAAGGGTGAGGGCTGGCTAGGGGTCGCCCTGGAGGCACCTGTAGCCAGCTCTCATCCTCATTGAGCTATTCCAAGGGTGAGGGCTGGCTACGGGTCGTCCTGGAAGTACCTGTAGCCAGCTCTCATCAAGAAAAAGCTACGCCTACTAAGTTGCATTAACCAATCGGAGCAGATTCATGATTTACATTCAAATAAACCATCATTTTAGGAAAAGGAAAAGGAGTTTTGGAGGGAAGTTTAATTTGATCCAGTGCTCAGGAGCAACAAGGGTGATTAGTGCACAAGAGAAGCTGTGACCTTAGCCAATTACAACCATGCCGCCCAAAAGAAGGTAAGTACACCTGGTGGGATAGTGAGTGGGAGGGAAATATGAATCTGCAGAGGTATGTGTTGCTTCTAGAAATACTCTTTCTGGACACCATTGCAGCATGCATTCTGGGGTACACTGAGACCATGGGAGTATTTGCAGAAGAGGTTAACATACAGCATGTATTGGGATCAGGTGCCTAACTATACTGCAGCATCATCTGAGCTTGTACTGGAATCAGGTGTATAAGTATACTTGTACTCATATAGCTTGTACTGGAATCAGGTGTATAAGTATACTTGTACTCATATAGCTTGTACTGGAATCAGGTGTATAAGTATACTTGTACTCATATAGTTTGTACTGGAATCAGGTGCCTAATCTGATGTCCTCTCTGTGACCTCTGCAAACTTTTTAGCTTGGTTGTATTACTGTGGTGGGGGGAGGGGGAAGGATTGCGGTGTGAAAGTGTATTATAACATCATGTTAAGGCTTGCAATTGTTCAGGCTCAGTCACAGAAAGGGTTTATGTTTTTGGCGCGGTCTTTCTGTATCTTTCAAAGTTTGCAGTGTGAAAAGGCTTTAAACTGTATATGTACTTGCTCGCTCACTCGTTTTTTCTCCTTTTTGACTGATAAATGAGTGCCGGTCATGTGCAAAACTGTATACGCATTTGCATAGTCAATACCACATTAATTTTTTGCACGGTATCTTTGTCAATCTAAATAATTCTTGCAAAACCTCAGATTTGCGCAAGATCTAGGAACATGCATATGATAAAAAACCGCATGTGTTATGTGCACAATATTGCCACAATTTGTGTAGTATGCTATAAAAGTGCATTAACTTGTGCTAAACAATTGCTCCTTAAAAAATTGTGTACGTTTGTCCGTTTTTGTGACCAAAAATGAGGGCTGGCTATTGGTGGTCAAAATACACTCTAGAGCCAGCCCTCATCTTTTTAAAAAAATCTATGGCAATGATGAGACGTGCCT
Organism: Phyllobates terribilis; assembly: GCF_046119375.1. NCBI lineage: Eukaryota > Metazoa > Chordata > Amphibia > Anura > Dendrobatidae > Phyllobates > Phyllobates terribilis. Next base: position 1,078,502 of record NW_027363305.1, on the reverse strand, counting down.
TTTCTCATGAGCTGTGTATTTGTTGTAAAAAAAAATCAGATTTTTGAAATCCAGTTATCCTGCTGAAACATAAAAAATGCTGGTTGATATTAGTGGGTGGAAAAGCTAGATTCTCACTGATATTGTTCCTGATCTTCCATTTTTCTTTTTTACAGCGGCTTCAGGATGCTGAAGACATGTCCACTATGTTACAAAGCATTTACTCAACTGCCACAGCACCTTACACGACAATGCCTTAGATGCTGTACACAAGAGGAGAAGGATGCGCTAGTGAAAGAATCTAGAAACTCACTGATAGCAATTGCAACAAAAGGAACATATATCCCTTATGACAAGATTCCAGAGATCACTACAAAGGACGATCTTATCTCCTTCCTGGAGGACAGAGGGTTTATAGTACCCGAGAAACCAACTATGGCCAGGTATGCCCCACTAGCATCTTATTCTTTGAATACTGATGTTCATACTTGTGTAAGCTTTATAGATTTGCATATATGTTCTGAACTATGCCAAATAATCACGTGTATTTTATATTTACAGGATTGTTGAAGATGAGGGGGCATCACCTGTGCAGGAGGAGCTGACAGCCAGTGAGCAAGAGCTGCCTAATGAGGAGGAAGTGCTGCCTGTTGAGGAGGAAATGTCTACAGTCATCGAGGAGGAGTCGCCCGTCCCAGAGGAAGAGCCGCCCGTCCCAGAGGAAGAGCCGCCCGTCCCAGAGGAAGAGCTGTCCGTCACAGAGGAAGAGCCGTCCGTCACAGAGGAAGAGCCGCCCGTCACAGTGGAAGAGCCGCCCGTCCCAGAGGAAGAGCCGCCCGTCCCAGAGGAAGAGCCGTCCGTCACAGAGGAAGAGCCGTCCGTCACAGTGGAAGAGCCGTCCGTCCCAGAGGAAGAGCCGCCCGTCACAGTGGAAGAGCCGCCCGTCCCAGAGGAAGAGCTGCCCGTCCCAGAGGAAGAGCCGCCCGTCCCAGAGGAAGAGCCGCCCGTCCCAGAGGAAGAGCCGCCCGTCCCAGAGGAAGAGCCGTCCGTCACAGAGGAAGAGCCGTCCGTCACAGAGGAAGAGCCGCCCGTCAGAGTGGAAGAGCCGTCCGTCACAGAGGAAGAGCCGCCCGTCACAGTGGAAGAGCCGTCCGTCACAGAGGAAGAGCCGCCCGTCCCAGAGGATTATGATGTCTACAGGTCAGTGTAAATTTATACAAGGAATTTACTTTAATCCCTTGCTCAAACATTGCCTTGGCCTCAGCACATCCTGGCTTTTAGGCCACTTTAAAAAATTGTCAACACTGCTGGCCTACTCAAGATTGTACTTCACGTTATTACTAAGGATTTTTATAATTTACAGGACTGTTGAAGATGAGAAGCCATCTACATCAACTGGCACATCGGCACGCCGAGCCATATCAAATCCTGAATTGGTGCATCTTTCAGCTGCAGAAGACTATACATCCTCTGAAACATCCGACAGTGAAGCCGATCAACAACCAGAGACCAGAGAAAGAGAGGAAAATACCAGCCAAACAGATGAAGACAGGCCGAGGTCAGTTAGTGTGTGTAACATTCTCACTCATCATGCTTTTATATATATATACATATCTATATATATCTATATATATATATCTATATATATATATATATATATATATATATTTATATATATATATATTGAGCAAAAAAAACAATACAAATAATGTTTAACTGGGACAATTAATAGCATATCCCACAACTTTACAGCCCTTACAAAGTAATTTTTTCTCCTATTTTAGGCAATAGATTTCCCTTCCATTGCAGCCATAAAACAGGATGCCAAAAAAGTGCCCTACACACAGACAGCTCTGTGGGGCACACAGCTTTGGCGGGGCATACTAAAATGCACTGCCATTACGATTTTCATCTGTGGGCCAGTAGAGGATGATGTACTAGCTTTACCCACAGATGAACTTCAGAACACGCAGTGTTCAGCAGTGGATGCTGCGTATAAAGGGCAGGCAGCCAGCAAAGTGCTGCTGCCAGTCAGAGCACTGGGGTCCACAGAAATCGGGCCTGGGGACACAGAAATGTTTACCACCCCTGACAACGGTGAGTGGAACCCCCAGCTGTCAAGGTCCCCGACATTTCCCCAGATTCTTCCACTGGGTGAGGGCCCCATGAATGCGTCGTTACAGGGAACCCTGGACTCACAGGCCCCATAGCGGCTGCATAGTCTACTGCCATTGGCAGGACGTCACTATATATATGCTGTATATGCTTACACAGTATTTTTCTCAAAGTTCTAATTTGTTTCTACTCTGACCTGTTGTTCTTTCTTCCAAATTTGTAGGATGACAAGCCAGAAATGGACTGTTGACAAGAGGATCAAAATGAAAGATGCAGGTTATTATGATCACCATTCTCTGTCTCATCCAATATTAAAAGGTTTTTCCTCTTATTTGCAGAACCATTGCAAGCTGGAAAGATACAAACAAATTGTTGAAAATGTGTCAAGGTTTTTATACTTTATGAACAAACGCCGTGTGAGCCTCAACTTTGCGACAAAGATTGAAAACGCCCATTTATTTTTCAAAAACCTTCAAGATCTCGGTCTGTGCAACCAAACTGTCACCAACTACATTAAGAATGTCCGGAAATTTGTACATTATCAACTATTTGCAACCAATTTACGCGATAAAAATGAAAAACTCTTCAAGGCAATGAAGTATTTCCAGTATGTGACTGCGGATATTCAGAAGAAATTTTCCAAGGGAGTTGCAAAAGAAGTTGTCAGCAAAAGGTATGTCAGCTAATTTTTATCCTTTCAGATGTATGCACAATTATTATTTTTTCTCTTTTCTCTCTCCCGCCAGGATTTTTCATACATGACTTAAAAATAGGCCTCACCTATCAGTCACATTTATTAATCTTTCTCTTAGGTACCTGGAGTTGCATAAATTGGACAAAACACCTCAGCAATGCCAGGAGATCCTGACCGTTGCAAAGCCAGCTTTCCTGCAAGCCATCGAGGATGTCCAAGGAGGATCCCGAAATGAAGTGCATCAGTTGGAGATTCTCTATTACCTTGAGGCCTTAATCATACTAAAACACTTACAAAGACCAGGAGTTGTCAGAAACATGACGGTAAGTAACAACCTACTCATTATCCTGATTTAAAGCCACATGTCTATCTAACTTTCCCATGTCTTGACTCACAGGTTTCTGAGTGGACAGAGAGGATGCGTCACATCTATCAAAATGAACAGCTAATAATTGTCGGAGTTAAATCCCATAAGACTGCTGCCCACCAAGTAGCCTGTTTTGTGCTTACTGAAGAAGAAGAAAAGGTAAGATGTTCCTGTCACTACGATGGCACCCACATTAGAGAGGGATCTGTTAGTTGTCATGACTTCAACCCGTAGGATTAGTGGCATTCTGTCCCTTTTAGTAGATCCTCCCTTTAACCAGATTTTACAGGACAACTTGGTGCTACATCCTCATGCAGGTGTGTTGGGAGTCTTTCCCTTATTTCCCTGCAGTATCCAGGATGCTAAACCATAGTATCGGTGTCCAGAATAGTGCATTTTCTTAACAATAATGCTTGTTGCAGCAGCATCCAGAATGCATTATCAGTAGGAACAGATATGCTCTCCCTTATCACAGATGTTCTGCACTTTAAATGAATGGTGGGCAGTTTATAGTCTGACATATGTTTGGTGTGAGGTGACTTTTCTATATATTTAGATTGTGTGGTTCCTATCATGCTCTGAAATCCAACTGAGGCGGAGGAGAGATACTGCCCTTTTAGTCTGTAGGTTTCGCTCTCCTGGTTAGGCACATCCCTCCCTCACGTTGGTGCGGTCATTGACTCCACTAATTAATTTAGTCTATTTCAAATTTTCTTATCTTAATATTGAAGGGCCCAACTCAATTTTTATTAAGTGGTTTACTGTTTTTTGTTTTGTTTATTTACAGTGGTTTAACATCTACTTTAAAAAAGTGAGACGGGTGCTGGCCAAAAAAGACAGTCCAGATAAATTCTTCTTATCGACTACAGGAAGACAGATATATAATGTATCCACCGACCTTCATCGCTACCAGAAGAAGTAAGTCTTAAAAGTTAAAAATCCTACATATTAGATGTTGTGCCATGTATTTATGATCTACTCTATTGCTATCTAGGTACAAACTTAAATCCATCTCTAGTCAGGTGGCAAGAAAAACTTGTGAAACATGGACCGTGTCACATTTAACAGAGACACAGAGGTATCTTTTCTCCAAATATCTCAGTCATTCCAACATGACAGCAGAGAGGAATTACAGAGAAAAAACGTTAGGAGACCTCTGCCAAGCATACACACTGGTCTTGGCAGCAGGGAAATCATCGGAAAATCAACCTCAACCCAGCAGCTCAAGGTAATTTATTGCAAAGCAGTTATGATCTATTTCACCAAATTGTTGATAAAATGTAATATTCTGTTTTCTATCTCCCCTAAAGAGAAGCAGAAGAGAGCAATGGAGAAGAGGAGCAAATGGTCCAGCAAGCTGAAGACTACAGTGCCCAGGGTGAAACAGAGGACCTCGGTGTGTCAAATTTAAATACTAAGACTCAAAGGTGGGTATATTATTAAATCAAGCAAGCTAGTAGGAGTTGGCAAACTGTACATAGCTTGTGATGTTATGGACAATGACTTGTTCTTCTGAGCATCCTCAGCACCTATACCCAGGCAAAGTGCTCTCAGTAGCGGCCACTTGTAGACAGTATGCGGAAGGGTATATTACAGGCGTTTATTGATGATATCTCCATCGCAGAACAAACCTCGATGCCTAAACTTTTAGGATTGATAGAAGATATCCTTATACCACTCTAAGTGCCCAGAAAATGTAATGTTATTATTTATATCAGGCGGAGAGCACCAATCGAACCTAGGGTCACAACAAGGTCCATGAAGACAGGGATGCAGTTGAGGAAAAGGAAACACCCAGGGTAATTGGTCAATATACTCATTCACATTGTCCTTGAACAATAAACATTTCGGTTTTAACATATGTATTCCCCTTCTTTCCTTTAAAGAGATTAAGAAGACGGCAGTGATCAGCTCCCAAGAAAGAATGAGGCGTTTCGGAGACTAAAGTTCCGGTCTTGTTAAAGTTTCTGAATTCATGTTTTATTTGTTTCTTTTCTATTCTAGGTTGTTCTACAATTCCAGGTGAACGGGGCCCTCGAAGCAATGGGAGAAGATTTTCTTTATTATAAACATTTGTACTGTTTGTATTAGTGTTAAAGGGATTCTGTCACCAGGTTTTAGCCATCTCATCTGAGCGCACCATAATGTGGACACAGACATCTTTATTCCAGTGATATATCACTTACTAGGCTGCTCAGTGTAGTTTGCATTAAAACACTGTTAAATCATCTGGAGATTATCATTAGAGCACTACTCCAGTAGTCCAGTCATACTTGGGAGCTGCCAAATCTGCAACAGAGAAAACAGTAATTTTATCAAAATGACAGCAAGGAGCTCAGTAAGTGAAACATTGCTGGATCAGGATTTCTATCTCTACATTATGCTGCTGTCCGATGGGATGTCAAAAACCTGGTGACAGAGTCCTTTTAATAACTATTTTAAAGATAAATATAAAGTGGAAGTCCTATGGCTATGATGAAACAATTCTGACAACTGTTCAAATGGCACAATCATTTACTACCGTCAGGTTTCTGAGACGTTTAGTCTAATGCTTTGTCAGTATTACTAGAATCCATAATAATTTAAAGGTCAGGTAGCCATAAAAGTGCTCCTGCCAGTCAGAGCAGTGCAGTCCCTGGAAATCAGGCCTAGGGAAGCAGAATATATTACCATCCCTAACAACGGTAAGCATGACCCCCAGCTGTCCAGCAACCCGACATGTAGAACTGCCTATAAAAATGACCATTTGTCCAGTCAGTGCATCACTCTCTGGTGCCCTTTTACACTGGCACACTGCTTTCTGTCTCTCTCTCTTTCTCTCTCTCCAGTGCAATGCTCTCTGGTGCTCTTTCACTCTCTTTCCAGTGCACCACTCTCTGATGTGTTCTCTTTCTCCCTACTGCACCGCTCTCTGGCACTCCTCTGTCTTTATAGTGCAGTGCTCTCTTTTGTGCTCTCTCAGTCTCCAGTGCATCACTGGCGCTCACTTTTGATCTCTCCCCATTGCACCACTCTCTCGCATGCTCTCTCTCTGGTGCTTTCTTTCCATCCAAAGTGCCTTTTTTTGTCTCTGTGCCTTCACGAGCCTCTCAATCTCTGTCTTTGCCCATCTGTGGCTCTCTATCGGTCTCTGTGCCTCTCTGTCCCTCCCTGTGCTTCTATTTACCTTTTGCATCCCTCTATGTGCCTACCTTTGCCCCTTTGCTCCCCTCTTTGCCTCTATGTGCCTCTCAATGACTCTCTCTCATGCACACCTCTTCCTGTAGGTCAAAGGTAAGAAGCACTACTCAAGTTGCAGCAGAGAAGATTAATTGGTAAGTAACCACAAAGCTACACAGTGTTTAACACTTGTGTATTTTTTAAGAATCTTGTTCCTGTAGGATGCTTCCTGAACATTAAAGTGAATTGTCAGGAAACATCTTTAAGCTACAGGATCCTTGAAAAATATGCAAGTTTTTATTGGATGATTTGTCAGGCTATCAACAATCACACAGGGCCACAGGCCCGTCAACAGGGCAATAGCCCACTCCACAAGGCCAATGACCCTTTGCAAAGGGCCAGAGGTCCCTTTCCGCAGTGCCATAGGCATTTCCACAGGGCCATAACCCACTCCAGCTCTCTCCACAGGGCAACAGGCCCATTTGAAGGGCCACAGATCCCTCTTCAGGGTCACAGGCCTTTCCACAGGGCCGCACCCACCTTCAGCTCTCTCCACAGGGCCATAGGCCCTTTCCTCAGGGCCACAAGCCCCTCCAGCTCTCTCCACAGGGCAACAGACCACTATACAGGGTCACAGGCCTTTCCACAGGGCCACAAGCCCCTTCAGCTCTCTCCACAGGACCACAGGCTCCTACCGGGCCACAGGCCTTTACACAGTGCCACAAGCCCCTCCAGCTCTTTCCACAGGCAATCATGTTGCATGTTGTTTACTGCAAAAGACTTCATAGGCCCCAATCTTACTCCAGAGCCTTCCACAGGCCCCTCCAGCCCACTCCACATGGCCTTTTTTAGCAGAGCAAAACTCCCTCCAGCTCTGTTTACATCACTACATGCCCCTCTGCGGGCAAACAACCCCTTCAACTCTCTCCACAGTACCATAGGCTCCTTCTGCCGGGCCACTAGCATTTCCACAGGGCCACAATCCCCTCCAACTCTTCTCCACAGGACAACAAGCTCTCATTACAGGGCCATAGCTCCCCTCCACAGGGCCAAATGCACTTTCTGCATGGACACAGCCCCATTTAGCTCTCTCCACAGAGACACAAGGCCCGTCTGCAGAGCACAAGCCCCCTCTTCAAGGCCAAAAGGCCTTTCTACATGGCCATAGTCATTTCCATAGGGCACGAGCCCCTCCAGCTCTCTCCACAGGGCAACGGACCCCTATACAGGGTCACAGGCCTTTCCACAGGGCCACAACACCTTCAGCTCTCTCCACATGACCACAGGCTCCTACTGGGCCACAGGCCTTTCCACAGTGCCACAAGCCCCTCCAGCTCTCTCCACAGGCAATCATGTTGCATGTTGTTTACTGCAAAGGACTTCATAGGCCCAAATCTTACTCCAGAGCCTTCGAAAGGCCCCTCCAGCCCGCTCCACATGGCCTTTTCGTCAGGACACAACTCCCTCCAGCTCTCTTTACATCGCCACATGCTCCTCAGCGGGGCCACAGACACCTATACAGGGTCACAGGCCTTTCCACAGGGCCTCAACCCCTTCAGCTGTCTCCACAGGACCACAGGCTTTTCCACAGCCCACAACTCCTTCCAGCTTTCACCACAGGGCCACAGCCCCTTCCACAGGGCTAAAGGGCGTATCCATAGGGCCACAGACCTTTCCACAGGGCCACAACACCCTCCAGCTCTCTCCACAGGACAAGAAGCTCTCTTTACAGGGCCATAGCTCACCTCCACAGGGCCAAAAGCACTTTCCACACGGCCACAACTCCCAACAGCTCTCTCCACAGAGTCACAGGGCCCGTCTGCAGGGCACAAGCCCCCTCTTCAAGGCCAAAAGGCCTTTCTACATGGCCATAGTCATTTACATAGGGCACGAGCCCCTCCAGCTCTCTCCACAGGGCAACGGACCCCTATACAGGGTCACAGGTCTTTCCACAGGGCCACAATCCCCTCCAACTCTTCTCCACAGGACAACAAGCTCTCTTTACCGGGCCATAGCTCCCCTCCACAGGGCCAAATGCACTTTCTGCATGGCCACAGCCCCCTTTAGCTCTCTCCACAGAGACACAAGGCCCGTCTGCAGGGCACAAGCCCCCTCTTCAAGGCCAAAAGGCCTTTCTACAGGGCCATAGTCATTTCCATAGGGCACAAGCCCCTCCAGCTCTCTCCACAGGGCAACGGACCTCTATACAGGGTCACAGGCCTTTCCACAGGGCCACAACACCTTCAGCTCTCTCCACAGGACCACAGGCTCCTACTGGGCCACAGGCCTTTCCACAGTGCCACAAGCCCCTCCAGTTCTCTCCACAGGCAATCATGTTGCATGTTGTTTACTGCAAAGGACTTCATAGGCCCAAATCTTACTCCAGAGCCTTCCACAGGCCTCTCCAGCCCGCTCCACATGGCCTTTTCCTCAGGCCACAACTCCCTCCAGCTCTCTTTACATCGCCACATGCCCCTCTGCGGGGCCACAGACCCCTATACAGGGTCACAGGCCTTTCCACAGGGCCTCAACCCCTTCAGCTGTCTCCACAGGACCACAGGCTTTTCCACAGCCCACAACTCCTTCCACCTCTCACCACAGGGCCACAGCCCCTTCCACAAGGCTAAAGGGCCTATTCATAGGGCAACAGACCTTTCCACAGGGCCACAACACCCTCCAGCTCTCTCCACAGGACAAGAAGCTCTCTTTACAGGGCCATAGCTCACCTCCACAGGGCCAAATGCACTTTCCACACGGCCACAACTCCCAACAGCCCTCTCCACAGTGTCACAGGGCCCGTCTGCAGGGCACAAGCCCCCTCTTCAAAGCCCAAAGGCCTTTCTACATGGCCATAGTCATTCCCATAGGGCACAAGCACCTCCAGCTCTCTCCACAGGGCAACGGACCCCTGTACAGGGTCACAGGCCTTTCCACAGGGCCACAAAACCTTCAGCTCTCTCCACAGGCAATCATGTTGCATGTTGTTTACTGCAGAGGACTTCATAGGCCCAAATCTTACTCCAGAGCCTTCCACAGGCCCCTCCAGCCCACTCCACATGGCCTTTTCCTCAGGCCACAACTCCCTCCAGCTCTCTTTACATCGCCACATGCCCCTCTGCGGGGCCACAGACCCCTATACAGCGTCACATGCCTTTCCACAGGGCCTCAACCCCTTCAGCTCTCTCCACAGGATCGCTGCCTCCTGCCGGGCTACAAGCCTTTCCACAGGGCCACAATCCCCTCCAACTCTTCTCCGCAGGACAACAAGCTCTCTTTACCGGGCCATAGCTCCCCTCCACATGCACTTTCTGCATGGACACAGCCCCCTTTAGCTCTCTCCACAGAGACACAAGGCCCGTCTGCAGGGCACAAGCCCCCTCTTCAAGGCCAAAAGGCCTTTCTACATGGCCATAGTCATTTCCATAGGGCACGAGCCCCTCCAGCTCTCTCCACAGGGCAACGGACCCCTATACAGGGTCACAGGCCTTTCCACAGGGCCACAACACCTTCAGCTCTCTCCACAGGACCACAGGCTCCTACTGGGCCACAGGCCTTTCTACAGTGCCACAAGCCCCTCCAGCTCTCTCCACAGGCAATCATGTTGCATATTGTTTACTGCAAAGGACTTCATAGGCCCAAATCTTACTCCAGAGCCTTCCACAGGCCTTTCCAGCCCGCTCCACATGGCCTTTTCCTCAGGCCACAACTCCCTCCAGCTCTCTTTACATCGCTACATGCCCCTCTGCGGGGCCACAGACCCCTATACAGGGTCACAGGCCTTTCCACAGGGCCTCAACCCCTTCAGCTGTCTCCACAGGACCACAGGCTTTTCCACAGCCCACAACTCCTTCCACCTCTCACCACAGGGCCACAGCCCCTTCCACAAGGCCAAAGGGCCTATCCATAGGGCCACAGACCTTTCCACATGGCCACAACACCCTCCAGCTCTCTCCACAGGACAAGAAGCTCTCTTTACAGGGCCATAGCTCACCTCCACAGGGCCAAATGCACTTTCCACACGGCCACAACTCCCAACAGCTCTCTCCACAGAGTCACAGGGCCCGTCTGCAGGGCACAAGCGCCCTCTTCAAGGCCAAAAGGCCTTTCTACATGGCTATAGTCATTTCCATACGGCACGAGCCCCTCCAGCTCTCTCCACAGGGCAACGGACCCCTATACAGGGTCACAGGCCTTTCCACAGGGCCACAACACCTTCAGCTCTCTCCACAGGACCACAGGCTCCTACAGGGCCACAGGCCTTTCCACAGTGCCACAAGCCCCTCCAGCTCTCTCCACAGGCAATCATGTTGCATGTTGTTTACTGCAAAGGACTTCATAGGCTCAAATCTTACTCCAGAGCCTTCCACAGGCCTCTCCAGCCCGCTCCACATGGCCTTTTCCTCAGGCCACAACTCCCTCCAGCTCTCTTTACATCGCCACATGCCCCTCTGCGGGGCCACAGACCCCTATACAGGGTCACAGGCCTTTCCACAGGGCCTCAACCCCTTCAGCTGTCTCCACAGGACCACAGGCTTTTCCACAGCCCACAACTCCTTCCAGCTCTCACCACAGGGCCACAGCCCTTTCCACAAGGCTAAAGGGCCTATCCATAGGGCCACAGACCTTTCCACAGGGCCACAACACCCTCCAGCTCTCTCCACAGGACAAGAAGCTCTCTTTACAGGGCCATAGCTCACCTCCACAGGGCCAAATGCACTTTCCACACGGCTACAACTCCCAACAGCTCTCTCCACAGAGTCACAGGGCCCGTCTGCAGGGCACAAGCGCCCTCTTCAAGGCCAAAAGGCCTTTCTACATGGCTATAGTCATTTCCATACGGCACGAGCCCCTCCAGCTCTCTCCACAGGGCAACGGACCCCTATACAGGGTCACAGGCCTTTCCACAGGGCCACAACACCTTCAGCTCTCTCCACAGGACCACAGGCTCCTACTGGGCCACAGGCCTTTCCACAGTGCCACAAGCCCCTCCAGCTCTCTCCACAGGCAATCATGTTGCATGTTGTTTACTGCAAAGGACTTCATAGGCTCAAATCTTACTCCAGAGCCTTCCACAGGCCTCTCCAGCCCGCTCTACATGGCCTGTTCCTCAGGCCACAACTCCCTCCAGCTCTCTTTACATCGCCACATGCCCCTCTGCGGGGCCACAGACCCCTATACAGGGTCACAGGCCTTTCCACAGGGCCTCAACCCCTTCAGCTGTCTCCACAGGACCACAGGCTTTTCCACAGCCCACAACTCCTTCCAGCTCTCACCACAGGGCCACAGCCCTTTCCACAAGGCTAAAGGGCCTATCCATAGGGCCACATACCTTTCCACAGGGCCACAACACCCTCCAGCTCTCTCCACAGGACAAGAAGCTCTCTTTACAGGGCCATAGCTCACCTCCACAGGGCCAAATGCACTTTCCACACGGCTACAACTCCCAACAGCTCTCTCCACAGAGTCACAGGGCCCGTCTGCAGGGCACAAGCGCCCTCTTCAAGGCCAAAAGGCCTTTCTACATGGCTATAGTCATTTCCATACGGCACGAGCCCCTCCAGCTCTCTCCACAGGGCAACGGACCCCTATACAGGGTCACAGGCCTTTCCACAGGGCCACAACACCTTCAGCTCTCTCCACAGGACCACAGGCTCCTACTGGGCCACAGGCCTTTCCATAGTGCCACAAGCCCCTCCAGCTCTCTCCACAGGCAATCATGTTGCATGTTGTTTACTGCAAAGGACTTCATAGGCTCAAATCTTACTCCAGAGCCTTCCACAGGCCTCTCCAGCCCGCTCCACATGGCCTTTTCCTCAGGCCACAACTCCCTCCAGCTCTCTTTACATCGCCACATGCCCCTCTGCGGGGCCACAGACCCCTATACAGGGTCACAGGCCTTTCCACAGGGCCTCAACCCCTTCAGCTGTCTCCACAGGACCACAGGCTTTTCCACAGCCCACAACTCCTTCCAGCTCTCACCACAGGGCCACAGCCCTTTCCACAAGGCTAAAGGGCCTATCCATAGGGCCACATACCTTTCCACATGGCCACAACACCCTCCAGCTCTCTCCACAGGACATGAAGCTCTCTTTACAGGGCCATAGCTCACCTCCACAGGGCCAAATGCACTTTCCACACGGCCACAACTCCCAACAGCTCTCTCCACAGAGTCACAGGGCCCGTCTGCAGGGCACAAGCCCCCTCTTCAAGGCCAAAAGGCCTTTCTACATGGCCATAGTCATTTCCATAGGGCACGAGCCCCTCCAGCTCTCTCCACAGGGCAACAGACCCCTATACAGGATCACAGGCCTTTCCACAGGGCCACAACACCTTCAGCTCTCTCCACAGGACCACAGGCTTCTACTGGGCCACAGGCCTTTCTACAGTGCCACAAGCCCCTCCAGCTCTCTCCACAGGCAATCATGTTGCATGTTGTTTACTGCAAAGGACTTCATAGGCTCAAATCTTACTCCAGAGCCTTCCACAGGCCTCTCCAGCCCGCTCCACATGGCCTTTTCCTCAGGCCACAACTCCCTCCAGCTCTCTTTACATCGCCACATGCCCCTCTGCGGGGCCACAGACCCCTATACAGGGTCACAGGCCTTTCCACAGGGCCTCAACCCCTTCAGCTGTCTCCACAGGACCACAGGCTTTTCCACAGCCCACAACTCCTTCCAGCTCTCACCACAGGGCCACAGCCCTTTCCACAAGGCTAAAGGGCCTATCCATAGGGCCACAGACCTTTCCACAGGGCCACAACACCCTCCAGCTCTCTCCACAGGACAAGAAGCTCTCTTTACAGGGCCATAGCTCACCTCCACAGGGCCAAATGCACTTTCCACACGGCTACAACTCCCAACAGCTCTCTCCACAGAGTCACAGGGCCCGTCTGCAGGGCACAAGCGCCCTCTTCAAGGCCAAAAGGCCTTTCTACATGGCCATAGTCATTTCCATACGGCACGAGCCCCTCCAGCTCTCTCCACAGGGCAACGGACCCCTATACAGGGTCACAGGCCTTTCCACAGGGCCACAACACCTTCAGCTCTCTCCACAGGACCACAGGCTCCTACTGGGCCACAGGCCTTTCCACAGTGCCACAAGCCCCTCCAGCTCTCTCAACAGGCAATCATGTTGCATGTTGTTTACTGCAAAGGACTTCATAGGCTCAAATCTTACTCCAGAGCCTTCCACAGGCCTCTCCAGCCCGCTCCACATGGCCTTTTCCTCAGGCCACAACTCCCTCCAGCTCTCTTTACATCGCCACATGCCCCTCTGCGGGGCCACAGACCCCTATACAGGGTCACAGGCCTTTCCACAGGGCCTCAACCCCTTCAGCTGTCTCCACAGGACCACAGGCTTTTCCACAGCCCACAACTCCTTCCAGCTCTCACCACAGGGCCACAACCCTTTCCACAAGGCTAAAGGGCCTATCCATAGGGCCACATACCTTTCCACAGGGCCACAACACCCTCCAGCTCTCTCCACAGGACAAGAAGCTCTCTTTACAGGGCCATAGCTCACCTCCACAGGGCCAAATGCACTTTCCACACGGCTACAACTCCCAACAGCTCTCTCCACAGAGTCACAGGGCCCGTCTGCAGGGCACAAGCGCCCTCTTCAAGGCCAAAAGGCCTTTCTACATGGCTATAGTCATTTCCATACGGCACGAGCCCCTCCAGCTCTCTCCACAGGGCAACGGACCCCTATACAGGGTCACAGGCCTTTCCACAGGGCCACAACACCTTCAGCTCTCTCCACAGGACCACAGGCTCCTACTGGGCCACAGGCCTTTCCACAGTGCCACAAGCCCCTCCAGCTCTCTCCACAGGCAATCATGTTGCATGTTGTTTACTGCAAAGGACTTCATAGGCTCAAATCTTACTCCAGAGCCTTCCACAGGCCTCTCCAGCCCGCTCCACATGGCCTTTTCCTCAGGCCACAACTCCCTCCAGCTCTCTTTACATCGCCACATGCCCCTCTGCGGGGCCACAGACCCCTATACAGGGTCACAGGCCTTTCCACAGGGCCTCAACCCCTTCAGCTGTCTCCACAGGACCACAGGCTTTTCCACAGCCCACAACTCCTTCCAGCTCTCACCACAGGGCCACAGCCCTTTCCACAAGGCTAAAGGGCCTATCCATAGGGCCACATACCTTTCCACAGGGCCACAACACCCTCCAGCTCTCTCCACAGGACAAGAAGATCTCTTTACAGGGCCATAGCTCACCTCCACAGGGCCAAATGCACTTTCCACACGGCCACAACTCCCAACAGCTCTCTCCACAGAGTCACAGGGCCCGTCTGCAGGGCACAAGCCCCCTCTTCAAGGCCAAAAGGCCTTTCTACATGGCCATAGTCATTTCCATAGGGCACGAGCCCCTCCAGCTCTCTCCACAGGGCAACAGACCCCTATACAGGATCACAGGCCTTTCCACAGGGCCACAACACCTTCAGCTCTCTCCACAGGACCACAGGCTCCTACTGGGCCACAGGCCTTTCCACAGTGCCACAAGCCCCTCCAGCTCTCTCCACAGGCAATCATGTTGCATGTTGTTTACTGCAAAGGACTTCATAGGCTCAAATCTTACTCCAGAGCCTTCCACAGGCCTCTCCAGCCCGCTCCACATGGCCGTTTCCTCAGGCCACAACTCCCTCCAGCTCTCTTTACATCGCCACATGCCCCTCTGCGTGGCCACAGACCCCTATACAGGGTCACAGGCCTTTCCACAGGGCCTCAACCCCTTCAGCTGTCTCCACAGGACCACAGGCTTTTCCACAGCCCACAACTCCTTCCAGCTCTCACCACAGGGCCACAGCCCTTTCCACAAGGCTAAAGGGCCTATCCATAGGGCCACAGACCTTTCCACAGGGCCACAACACCCTCCAGCTCTCTCCACAGGACAAGAAGCTCTCTTTACAGGGCCATAGCTCACCTCCACAGGGCCAAATGCACTTTCCACACGGCTACAACTCCCAACAGCTCTCTCCACAGAGTCACAGGGCCCGTCTGCAGGGCACAAGCGCCCTCTTCAAGGCCAAAAGGCCTTTCTACATGGCTATAGTCATTTCCATACGGCACGAGCCCCTCCAGCTCTCTCCACAGGGCAACGGACCCCTATACATGGTCACAGGCCTTTCCACAGGGCCACAACACCTTCAGCTCTCTCCACAGGACCACAGGCTCCTACTGGGCCACAGGCCTTTCCACAGTGCCACAAGCCCCTCCAGCTCTCTCCACAGGCAATCATGTTGGATGTTGTTTACTGCAAAGGACTTCATAGGCTCAAATCTTACTCCAGAGCCTTCCACAGGCCTCTCCAGCCCGCTCCACATGGCCTTTTCCTCAGGCCACAACTCCCTCCAGCTCTCTTTACATCGCCACATGCCCCTCTGCGGGGCCACAGACCCCTATACAGGGTCACAGGCCTTTCCACAGGGCCTCAACCCCTTCAGCTGTCTCCACAGGACCACAGGCTCCTACTGGGCCACAGGCCTTTCCACAGTGCCACAAGCCCCTCCAACTCTTCTCCACAGGACAACAAGCTCTCTTTACCGGGCCATAGCTCCCATCAACAGGGCGAAATGCACTTTCTGCACCGCCACTGCCCCCTTTAGCTCTCTCCACAGAGACACAAGGCCCGTCTGCAAGGCACAAGCCCCCTCTTCAAGGCCAGAAGGCCTGTCTACATGGCCATAGTCATTTCCATAGGGCACGAGCCCCTACAGCTCTCTCCACAGGGCAACGGACCCCTATACAGGGTCACAGGCCTTTCCACAGGGCCTCAACCCCATCAGCTCTCTCCACAGGACCACTGGCTCCTTCTGCCGGGCCACAAGCATTTCCACAGGGCCACAATCCCCTCAAACTCTTTTCCACATGACAACAAGCTAACTTTACAAGGACATAGCTCCCTTCCTCATAGCCAGCCATCATGGTGTTTGTGTTATTAAAGAAAAAAAAAATTTGAGGGCTGGCTAGAGGCAGCCGTGGACACACTATAGCCAGCCCTCATGGTGTTTGTGTTATTAAAGAAAAAAAAATTTGGGAGTTGGCTAGAGGCAGCCGTGGACACACGATAGCCAGCCCTCATGGTGTTTGTGTTATTAAAGAAAAAAAAAATTGGGGGGCTGGCTAGAGGCAGCCGTGAACACACGATATCCAGCCCTCATGGTGTTTGTGTTATTAAAGAAAAAAAAAATTGGGGGGCTGGCTAGAGGCAGCCGTGGACACACGATAGCCAGCCCTCATGGTGTTTGTGTTATTAAAGAAAAAAAAAATTGGGGGGCTGGCTAGAGGCAGCCGTGAACACACGATAGCCAGTCCTCATGGTGTTTGTGTTATTAAAGAAAAAAAAAATTGGGGGGCTGGCTAGAGGCAGCCGTGGACACATGATAGCCAGCCCTCATGGTGTTTGTGTTATTAAAGAAAAAAAAATTGGGGGGCTGGCTAGAGGCAGCCGTGGACACACGATAGCCAGGCCTCATGGTGCTTGTGTTATTAAAGAAAAAAAAAATTGGGGGGCTGGCTAGAGGTAGCCGTGGATACACGATAGCCAGCCCTCATGGTGTTTGTGTTATTAAAGAAAAAAAAAAAATTGGGGGGCTGGCTAGAGGCAGCCGTGAACACACGATAGCCAGCCCTCATGGTGTTTGTGTTATTAAAGAAAAAAAAAAAATTGGGGGGCTGGCTAGAGGCAGCCGTGAACACACGATAGCCAGCCCTCATGGTGTTTGTGTTATTAAAGAAAAAAAAAATTGGGGTGCTGGCTAAAGGCAGCCATGGACACATGATAGCCAGCCCTCATGGTGTTTGTGTTATTAAAGAAAAAAAAATTGGGGGGCTGGCTAGAGGCAGCCGTGAACACACGATAGCCAGCCCTCATGGTGTTTGTGTTATTAAAGAAAAACAAAAATTGGGGGGCTGGCTAGAGGCAGCCGTGGACACACGATAGCCAGCCCTCATGGTGTTTGTGTTATTAAAGAAAAAAAAATTTGGGGGTTGGCTAGAGGCAGCCGTGGACACACGATAGCCAGCCCTCATGGTGTTTGTGTTATTAAAGAAAAAAAAAATTGGGGGGCTGGCTAGAGGCAGCCGTGAACACACGATAGCCAGCCCTCATGGTGTTTGTGTTATTAAAGAAAAAAAAAAAATTGGGGGGCTGGCTAGAGGCAGCCGTGGACACACGATAGCCAGCCCTCATGGTGTTTGTGTTATTAAAGAAAAAAAAAATTGGAGGGCTGGCTAGAGGCAGCCGTGAACACACGAAAGCCAGCCCTCATGGTGTTTGTGTTATTAAAGAAAAAAAAAATTGGGGGGCTGGCTAGAGGCAGCCGTGGACACATGATAGCGAGCCCTCATGGTGTTTGTGTTATTAAAGAAAAAAAAAATTGGGGGGCTGGCTAGAGGCAGCCGTGAACACACGATAGCCAGGCCTCATGGTGCTTGTGTTATTAAAGAAAAAAAAAATTGGGGGGCTGGCTAGAGGCAGCCGTGGATACACGATAGCCAGCCCTAATGGTGTTTGTGTTATTAAAGAAAAAAAAAATTGGGGGGCTGGCTAGAGGCAGCCGTGAACACACGATAGCCAGGCCTCATGGTGCTTGTGTTATTAAAGAAAAAAAAAATTGGGGGGCTGGCTAGAGGTAGCCGTGGATACACGATAGCCAGCCCTCATGGTGTTTGTGTTATTAAAGAAAAAAAAAATTGGGGGGCTGGCTAGAGGCAGCCGTGAACACACGATAGCCAGCCCTCATGGTGTTTGTATTATTAAAGAAATAAAAAAATTGGGGGGCTGGCTAGAGGCAGCCGTGAACACACGATAGCCAGCCCTCATGGTGTTTGTGTTATTAAAGAAAAAAAAAATTGGGGGGCTGGCTAGAGGCAGCCATGGACACATGATAGCCAGCCCTCATGGTGTTTGTGTTATTAAAGAAAAAAAAAATTGGGGGGCTGGCTAGAGGCAGCCGTGAACACACGATAGCCAGCCCTCATGGTGTTTGTGTTATTAAAGGAAAACAAAAATTGGGGGGCTGGCTAGAGGCAGCCGTGGACACACGATAGCCAGCCCTCATGGTGTTTGTGTTATTAAAGAAAAAAAAATTTGGGGGTTGGCTAGAGGCAGCCGTGGACACACGATAGCCAGCCCTCATGGTGTTTGTGACGCGCCCCTGGGCCTGTGTCGCGCTGCGTTGCGCATGCGGGAGCCTACCCGGAGCCGGATCAGTAGAGGGTTGTAGTCTCGTGGCGGTGACCCGGTCCGTGCCCAGGGAGTCAAACTAGACGGCAGTCTATTAGTAGTAAATAGTTGATGACTACGCCACCCGTTGAGTGCAGCCAGGGAGCTGCTGCTGCAGGGCAGACAGCTGAGGCCGGTGGTAGGATTGTGCAGCGTGATAGTATAACCCCCAACGGGAGGGGTATGGCCTCAGGGCAGCCGACGTGGATGATGGGGGTAGCAGGAACCACTCAGAGACGGTACGGTGTAGTTCAGGGTCTTTACTGGTAACAACGATAGACCCTCCCGGAGTACTTGCTAGCAAACGGGGCCTGGTCAGTCTTTGAGCAGATGGGATCTCCCCTGGCCAGGCGTAGTTATAGGCCTCACAAACTGACTGTACTCTTCTGGCTACCTTGCTAGAAGCTGATGTAAGTAGCCCACGTCCCTGAGTGTACCGTGTGGTGCTCACCCGTATGGCCGGTGACTCGGGGCCTTCTAATGGCTTCCGCTCCACGATGGCGGTGCTGGTCCCACGCGTGTGACCGTGCCTTCGGGCTTCTGGGCCAGAGGACCTGAAATCCCCTGCCTGACGGATTCTGCTGCTGGGTAGAAGTTAGTCCCCACAGCCTCGGACTCCGGGTCCGGTAAAGAATCTTCTTAGTCAGGGCGAGCGCTGCAGCTGCCAGCCCCTGACTCCTTGGAACTCTGCTGTTTCCTATGCTGCTTCTTGTCTCCACTCTCCTTGTCTGACTCACCCTGCCTCAGCCCCGGGTTTATACAGGGGAAGTTCTTCCCCTCCCAAGACTGGGCAGGAGGTGTGGCATGCACAGGATCCCTGACCAAAGGACCTCCCACCTGCTCTCAGACATAACATTACATTACTGTGGAAAACCAGACCCCTGGGGTGCCACATTCCCCCCTAGTGAATTTTAGTACTCCGGGACTAAACACATTTAGAAAAACATAACAAGGCAAAAACATTAATAATACAATAAGAAAACATATAAAGATGGTTACGGCGTGTCCGCAACCGGGTGCAGTCTCTGAAGAAAGCAAGGTGTCCATTTCACCAACACAGGGAGACGTAACCAGGTAGGGGTCTGTCCTACCCCGAGTCCTTAACAGTCTCTAGTCCATCCTGGGTTACGCTCCAACTATATACAAGGATTCCCGGTAAATCCACCAAGGTTTCCTAAAAACAACTGGAAACACAAAATTATTCACAAGCAACAATACACAGAAAAACATAAATAAAACAATTTATACACTTTAAATTCTCCAGCGTGCGGGTAACTGGCCTCTAGTGACCCGAGTGGACCTACGGAGCTGACTGTCTGGCCCTGAACTACAGGGTGTAGGAGCTGTCAAGGGTAAACTGGGCAGCTGTCTACCGGCTCTTTGTCTCACTAGGGGTACGGCAGGCTCACTATAAGCAGAGGGTTGATTCTCCTGTTCTGCTTGTGTGGAGTCTTCTGCCTCCTGGACCGGCTGTTCTTCCAGCTCTACCCGTTGCTCCGTAGGTTCTTGGGATAATGGTTTGAGGAAGGTGAGTACGGGTACCACAACTGCACCATTGACTTGAGTCCAAGACTGAGGGAAGTCCCCGAGCACGGTACTAACCATATCTTCCCTTTCTTCCACGGGTCGATGGTCTTCTTGTTCCTCTTCAGGGTTTCTCAGTTGTTCGGGACACTTCTTCAGGTGGTCCCGGGATACAATGGCTGTGGTTTCCCCTCCGTCTTTACTGATGGTACAGACCTTCGGGTTCTCGTGGCTTGAGGGCAGTACGGTGTACGGGTCCTCCTCCCACTGGTCATCCAACTTGTGGAGCCGTCTTTTCCTCTTCAAGACCTGCTCTCCGGGTACCAGGGGAACAGCGGGAGCATACTGGTTGTAAGTCTTCTCTTGTCTTTCCCTAGCCTGACAGAGACTTCGCTCCACGCTCTCTTGTACTCTCCGGTACTGCTGCTGCCTCTCTGTGTCCCAGTCTGTTTCTGGTGAAGTGTCCTCAGGTGTCAGGACTCCCATTTCCAGGTCAACAGGTAACTTACCAGGTCTCGCCCTCATTAGGTAAGCCGGGGTACAGTTGGTGGAACCTACCGGGATGTGGTTGTATAGGTCCACCAGATCGGGCAACTTCTCAGGCCACAGACTGCGTTCTTCCAGGGGCAATGTTTTTAGCAGATCCATTACCACCTGGTTCATTTTTTCACAAAGTCCATTAGTTTGCGGATGGTAGGGTGTCGTCCTTATCTTCCGGCAGCCATACAGATTGCAGAATTCCTGGAAGACCTCCGCTTCAAAGGCAGGTCCCTGGTCCGTCAGCACTTGGTCCGGGTACCCGTGTGGACGGCAGAAGTGCTGCTGGAAGGCTCTAGCTGCTGTTTGAGCCATTAAGTCCTTGACGGGGACGACAACCAAGAACCGGGAGTAATGATCCACGATGGTTAACGCGTAGACGTAGCCACTTCTGCTTGGGGTCAGTTTTACATGATCCAAGGCTACCAGTTCCAACGGTTGCCGGGTGACGATGGACTGCAGGGGAGTCTTCTGGCTGGCCCGGTCCTTCCTTCTCAGATTGCACGGGCCACAGTCTCTGCACCACTTCTCGATGGTTCCCCTCATGCCTACCCAGTGGAACCGCTCGCGCAGCAGGAACTCCAGCTTTTTCCACCCGAAGTGTCCAGCTCCGTCGTGGTATGCCTCCATCACCATGGCTGCGTCTCTTCGTGGCACCACTACTTGCCAGAGTAGTTCATGCGTCCGGGAGTTGACCATTCTGCGGCACAACTTCCCCTTGTAAAGGAATAGTCGACTCTTCTCCGCCCATAGTTGTTTGGCTTCCTCCGGAGCGTCTGGTTCAAGTCGAGCCTCCGGCCGAGTCAGCATCTCCTTCACCAGTCGGACGGCAGGGTCGCTGTCTTGCGTTTCCGCCCAGTTGTAGTGGGGTAAGGGGTTCAACGTAGCAGCCTGTTTACCCCTTACCCGGTGGGAATACTGGATAGTCCCATGACGGTGGAACGCAGGGAGTTCAACTTCTTCCAGTCCCTCCGGATCTTCTCCTTCGTCCGGCAGGTTGGGCATCCTGGACAGGGCATCCGCGTTAGTATTGGAGCGTCCTGCCCGGTATTTGATTGTGAACTCGTAGTTGGACAGACGGGCCATCCACCTCTGCTCCAGGGCACCGAGTCTTGCCGTGTCCAGGTGTATCAACGGGTTGTTATCCGTGTATACGGTGAACCGGGAAGAAGCAAGGTAATGCCTAAAGCGCTCGGTGACTGCCCATACCACGGCCAGGAACTCTAGCTTAAATGAGCTGTAATTCTCGGGGTTCCTTTCGGTGGGTCGCAGTTTTCGGCTGGCATAGGAGATCACTCGTTCTCTCCCCTGCTGAATCTGGGATAGTACGGCTCCTAGCCCGATGTTACTGGCGTCGGTGTAGAGGATGAAGGGCTGGCTATAGTCTGGGTACGCCAAGATTTCATCCCCCGTGAGGGCCATCTTCAGCTGGCGGAAGGACTCTTCTTCTAGCTCTTCCCATTTGAAGGGCGGCTTCTGGTTCTTGGCCTTCCGGGACTGGCCTATCAGGAGGTCCTGCATAGGCGCTGCCTTTTTGGTGAAACCGGGAATAAACCTTCGGTAGTAGCCTACCAACCCTAGGAACTGCCGCACTTCTTTTACGCTGGAGGGGCTTGGCCATCCCTTAATTGCGGTGATCTTATCGGGGTCGGGAGCCACTCCGTCAGCGCTCACCACGTGTCCCAGGTATTGCACCTTTGGTTTCAGGAGGTGACACTTGGAGGGTTTCACCTTTAGGCCGTAACTCGCCAGAGCTTCGAACACCTCCGCCAGGTGTTTCAGGTGGTCCTCATAAGTTTTGGAGTATACGATGACATCGTCCAGGTACAACAGGACCGTCTCGAAGTTTCTGTAGCCCAGACAGCACTCCATTAATCGTTGGAAGGTTCCTGGGGCGTTGCAGAGTCCGAACGGCATGCAGGTGAACTCACTAAGTCCCATCGGGGTGGTGAATGCGGTCTTCTCCCGGTCCGCCTCTGCTACAGGAACCTGCCAGTACCCGCTAGTGAGATCCAAGGTAGAGAAGAAGTTAGCAGATCTTAAAGCAGCCAATGACTCCTCTATCCTTGGTAAGGGGTACGCATCCTTGTGTGTGATACGGTTGATTTTCCGGTAATCTACACACATCCTCATGGTGTTGTCTTTCTTTTTGACTAAAACTAGTGGGGCTGCCCAGGGGCTACAGCTATCCCGGATTACCCCAGCCTCCTTCATGTCTCTAAGCATCCCCTTGGCGTGTTGGTAATGTGCAGGGGGTATGGGTCGATACCTCTCTTTTATGGGAGGATGATCTCCCGTGGGGATGCGGTGTTCTACCCCCTTGACTCGCCCGAAGTCTAACGGGTGTTTACTAAACACTCTCTCATACTCTTGAACCACCCGATAGACTCCTTGTTTCTGATGTGAGGGAGTGGAATCAGTACCCAAATGTAGTTGCTGACACCAGTCCTCCATGTCTTTCTTAGAGCCGTTACCTTCCTCCGGGTGAGATGGAGGCAAGGGTTCCACAGATTGTATAGAATTTTGATTAGTGGTATATAATTTGGCTAGCGTGGCATACCGGGGCAGGTACACTTCCCTCTCCCCGATATTTATTATGCGAATGGGCACCCTCCCATGGCGTACATTGACCACCCCCCGTGCTGTCAAAATGGTGGGCCTACTGTCTGAGTAAACTGGTTCTACCATTGCCTGGTAATCTCTTCCTCTCAGACCAATAGCTGCCCGGCACCAAATCATCATTTCACTTTTTGGGGGCATGGCAATAGGAAAAGGGTCACACATTCTTACGCTACCAATCTCACCGCCGGAGAGTTCCACTTGTTGCCGTTGCATCAGTGCCCGGATCTCTTTCTGGAGCACCCGCTGCTCGCCGGAGCTGGCGTTCTTGGCAACCTGCTGTAAAAGGAAAATCACCTCTGCAAGACAATTTTCAATTACGTTAGTTCCTAGAGTTATTTTTGGGTGACTCTCATGTTTATCAATATCTACAATGATCAGTCCCTGTGCGGCCAGTTCGACTCTACCGATTTTGAGGGCCACCTCCTTAAATCCGATCTGTGGCACAGGCTGGCCATTGCTGGCGATGATACTCAAGTCGTCGTCAGGGTAGTGGGTAATATCCGAGTCATTCCAGTACTGCTTGAAGAGCACGTACGGGATGGTGGTGACCTGTGACCCGGTATCCAGTAGGGCACTCATGGGAATGCCATCCAGTACCACAGGCAAGACTGGACGTCCTCCCACATATCTGTCGCGCCAGTTCGATGGGCCTGGTGATCTTTTTCCTGGGGGTTGGCCCTCTACCCCAGGTTGTGCCCGTTTAAAGAACAGTACCTTTCCATATGTCCGGGTTGATTGCAGCGGCGGCAGATGGGTCGCCCGTCCTCGCTGTATCGGTCACTGGGTCTTCCTCTGGCCGGTGGGGTCCTCCTTGGTCGACGCCACGGGATGTCCTCCGGTCCGGATGCCAGCTGGATCTTCCCTGGGGTGGAAACCTGTAAAGACTGCACAGTTCGGGTTAGCGCAGCAACGCTCTTAGCTAGCTCTTGGACCTGATGGTGTAGGTCTGGAGCCGGGTCATTGTCCAAAGCCTGCGCATCAGCTCCCACAGGCCCTGCTGACAAGGGCGCCGCCTCCTGGTAGTAAGTGGTAGTGGGGCGTCTGTGGGTCACAACGCCACCTGGTGCCGGTTCTCGGAGCACCCGGATGGCTCTGTCCTTGAACTGTGCAAAGTCCAGATGGGGATCCTGTAAGGCCATTGCCCGCAACTGGGTTCGGTGGGCATTGCAATATAAACCCTCTATAAATTGTTCAGTCAACAGCCTGTCCTCGTTTCCCACCCCATCAGGGTCGGTCTGCTTTATGGCCCTCAGGGCCTCTTGTAGGTTTAGTGCATAGTCCCTTATACTCTCATGCGCTCGCTGCTTGCACCCGTAGAATCTAAGCTTAATCTCGGCTGAGGTGCGGGTATCAAAGGTGTCCTTCAGCCGGGTTAGTATCCCTGCGACAGTCTTCCTCCCAGGTGGCCAGGATTTTACTTCCCTTTTGGCTGCCCCGGTTAGTTGGGCCACCAGGATGCTCACTTTTTGCTCTTCTGTGAGGGGGTACACCTGGAAGAGGCTATCCAGCTTTTCTCTAAAGTCATGCAGGGTATGTGACTCCCCTGAATACTGGGGTAGCCAAGCTGCTCCCGGGATATAGGGCATGGTGAAGGGCATAACTGCAGCAGCGGTAGCGCTGGCGGGGGTTGGGGCAGTGAAGCTCTCCTCCGTATCCGACATCTTCCTCCCCCCTAGTGGACCGTGGCCTACCTTGCGATGATCCTCTTCCGTAGGCCGCGGCTCCGCAGTGGATCGTCAGGGTTGAGGACCTTCCGTCGCGCTCCTGTGACGTCGGCGTCTGCTGGGCTCCTTCCAGGACCTTACGCAACGTCCGGACGTGAGGCGGGGCTTCAGTTCTCGCGCGCTTTCGGAGTCCACGCCCCTCTTCTTCCCGCGCGGCGTCCCCAAGATGGCGTCCAACGGCGGGAAAACTCCACGGATGGCGGGAAGAAGGCCGAAGATGGCGCCGGATGGCGGGAAACTTCACCGATGGCGGGAAGAAGGTAGAAGATGGCGCCGGATGGCGGGAAACCTCCACGGATAGCGGGAATCTTCACCACTGGTAAGTTTGAACAGTCTTTGCTTTTCAGGCACGCAGTACCCGGTGGTTGCGGGCACGAAATCCTGCCGACTACGCCAAAGTTGACGCGCCCCTGGGCCTGTGTCGCGCTGCGTTGCGCATGCGGGAGCCTACCCGGAGCCGGATCAGTAGAGGGTTGTAGTCTCGTGGCGGTGACCCGGTCCGTGCCCAGGGAGTCAAACTAGACGGCAGTCTATTAGTAGTAAATAGTTGATGACTACGCCACCCGTTGAGTGCAGCCAGGGAGCTGCTGCTGCAGGGCAGACCGCTGAGGCCGGTGGTAGGATTGTGCAGCGTGATAGTATAACCCCCAACGGGAGGGGTATGGCCTCAGGGCAGCCGACGTGGATGATGGGGGTAGCAGGAACCACTCAGAGACGGTACGGTGTAGTTCAGGGTCTTTACTGGTAACAACGATAGACCCTCCCGGAGTACTTGCTAGCAAACGGGGCCTGGTCAGTCTTTGAGCAGATGGGATCTCCCCTGGCCAGGCGTAGTTATAGGCCTCACAAACTGACTGTACTCTTCTGGCTACCTTGCTAGAAGCTGATGTAAGTAGCCCACGTCCCTGAGTGTACCGTGTGGTGCTCACCCGTATGGCCGGTGACTCGGGGCCTTCTAATGGCTTCCGCTCCACGATGGCGGTGCTGGTCCCACGCGTGTGACCGTGCCTTCGGGCTTCTGGGCCAGAGGACCTGAAATCCCCTGCCTGACGGATTCTGCTGCTGGGTAGAAGTTAGTCCCCACAGCCTCGGACTCCGGGTCTGGTAAAGAATCTTCTTAGTCAGGGCGAGCGCTGCAGCTGCCAGCCCCTGACTCCTTGGAACTCTGCTGTTTCCTATGCTGCTTCTTGTCTCCACTCTCCTTGTCTGACTCACCCTGCCTCAGCCCCGGGTTTATACAGGGGAAGTTCTTCCCCTCCCAAGACTGGGCAGGAGGTGTGGCATGCACAGGATCCCTGACCAAAGGACCTCCCACCTGCTCTCAGACATAACATTACATTACTGTGGAAAACCAGACCCCTGGGGTGCCACATTTGTGTTATTAAAGAAAAAAAAAATTGGGGGGCTGGCTAGAGGCAGCCGTGAACACACGATAGCCAGCCCTCATGGTGTTTGTGTTATTAAAGAAAAAAAAATTGGGGGGCTGGCTAGAGGCAGCCGTGGACACACGATAGCCAGCCCTCATGGTGTTTGTGTTATTAAAGAAAAAAAAAATTGGGGGGCTGGCTAGAGGCAGCCGTAAACACACGATAGCCAGCCCTCATGGTGTTTGTGTTATTAAAGAAAAAAAAAATTGGGGGGCTGGCTAGAGGCAGCCGTGGACACACGATAGCCAGCCCTCATGGTGTTTGTGTTATTAAAGAAAAAAAAATTGGGGGGCTGGCTAGAGGCAGCCGTGAACACACGATAGCCAGCCCTCATGGTGTTTGTGTTATTAAAGAAAAAAAAAATTGGGGGGCTGGCTAGAGGCAGCCGTGGACACACGATAGCCAGCCCTCATGGTGTTTGTGTTATTAAAGAAAAAAAAAATTGGGGGGCTGGCTAGAGGCAGCCGTGAACAGACGATAGTCAGCCCTCATGGTGTTTGTGTTATTAAAGAAAAAAAAAATTGGGGGGCTGGCTAGAGGCAGCCGTGGACACACGATAGCCAGCCCTCATGGTGTTTGTGTTATTAAAGAAAAAAAAAATTGGGGGGCTGGCTAGAGGCAGCCGTGGACACACGATAGCCAGCCCTCATGGTGCTTGTGTTATTAAAGAAAAAAAAAATTGGGGGGCTGGCTAGAGGTAGCCGTGGATACACGATAGCCAGCCCTCATGGTGTTTGTGTTATTGAAGAAAAAAAAAATTGGGGGGCTGGCTAGAGGCAGCCGTGAACACACGATAGCCAGCCCTCATGGTGTTTGTGTTATTAAAGAAAAAAAAAATTGGGGGGCTGGCTAGAGGCAGCTGTGGACACACGATAGCCAGCCCTCATGGTGTTTGTGTTATTAAAGAAAAAAAAAATTAGGGGGCTGGCTAGAGGCAGCCGTGGACACACGATAGCCAGCCCTCATGGTGTTTGTGTTATTAAAGAAAAAAAAAATTGGGGGGCTGGCTAGAGGCAGCCGTGAACACACGATAGCCAGCCCTCATGGTGTTTGTGTTATTAAAGAAAAAAAAAATTGGGGGGCTGGCTAGAGGCAGCTGTGGACACACGATAGCCAGCCCTCATGGTGTTTGTGTTATTAAAGAAAAAAAAAATTAGGGGGCTGGCTAGAGGCAGCCGTGGACACACGATAACCAGCCCTCATGGTGTTTGTGTTATTAAAGAAAAAAAAAAAATTGGGGGGCTGTCTAGAGGCAGCCGTGAACACACGATAGCCAGCCCTCATGGTGTTTGTGTTATTAAAGAAAAAAAAAAAATTGGGGGGCTGTCTAGAGGCAGCCGTGGACACACGATAGCCAGCCCTCATGGTGTTTGTGTTATTAAAGAAAAAAAAAATTGGGGGGCTGGCTAGAGGCAGCCGTGAACACACGATAGCCAGCCCTCATGGTGTTTGTGTTATTAAAGAAAAAAAAAAATTGGGGGGCTGGCTAGAGGCAGCCGTGGACACACGATAGCCAGCCCTCATGGTGCTTGTGTTATTAAAGAAAAAAAAAATTGGGGGGCTGGCTAGAGGTAGCCGTGGATACACGATAGCCAGCCCTCATGGTGTTTGTGTTATTAAAGAAAAAAAAAAATTGGGGGGCTGGCTAGAGGCATCTGTGAACACACGATAGCCAGCCCTCATGGTGTTTGTGTTATTAAAGAAAAAAAAAATTGGGGGGCTGGCTAGAGGCAGCCGTGAACACACGATAGCCAGCCCTCATGGTGTTTGTGTTATTAAAGAAAAAAAATATTTGGGGGGCTGGCTAGAGGCAGCCGTGGACACACGATAGCCAGCCCTCATGGTGTTTGTGTTATTAAAGAAAAAAAAATTGGGGGGCTGGCTAGAGGCAGCCGTGAACACACGATAGCCAGCCCTCATGGTGTTTGTGTTATTAAAGAAAAAAAAATTGGGGGGCTGGCTAGAGGCAGCCGTGGACACACGATAGCCAGCCCTCATGGTGCTTGTGTTATTAAAGAAAAAAAAAATTGGGGGGCTGGCTAGAGGTAGCCGTGGATACACGATAGCCAGCCCTCATGGTGTTTGTGTTATTAAAGAAAAAAAAAAATTGGGGGGCTGGCTAGAGGCATCCGTGAACACACGATAGCCAGCCCTCATGGTGTTTGTGTTATTAAAGAAAAAAAAAATTGGGGGGCTGGCTAGAGGCAGCCGTGGACACACGATAGCCAGCCCTCATGGTGTTTGTGTTATTAAAGAAAAAAAAAATTGGGGGGCTGGCTAGAGGCAGCCGTGAACAAAATGCTTCATTTCTGCATCGTGGTCACATAGCCTTAGTGTTATTAAAGCAAAAAAAATTTGAGAGTTGGCTATATACATTATATGCCCAATATGAGGGCTGGATGCAGGTAATCCAGGACAACCAGCAGCCAGCTCTCATGCTTGCGTGCACATTAGAAAGAGAAACATTGCCATCTGGTGTTTTTACAATCCTAAAATAAAAAATTAAAAAGTTGGACAACATTGCCACCCGGTGGAGTTTCCTCAGAACACACAATGTCAACAAAAAAGTCAATGAGGGCTGGCTATTGGTCAATCAGGTAAGTGATTTAGCCAACCCTAATGTTACATTTTTTTGCATTTTTATTGCGTAGACCCCCTCAGGAGCGATATTTCAGGCCGCAGAGCGCGCAGTTTCGAGCAAAAATTTTGCCTTAACCCTGAAAAAAATTTAGCGCATCCCACCGCGTGCGTAAGCGTCCCAAATGCCAAAAAACAAATTTCCCCCATCAGTCCCTATATATTACTATAGTACAGAAGGTCATACTACCATATTGACTCTTTAGTCCAGTTCCAATGTATCAAGGTCAAGCCTGTTGCCCAAATGCAACAGATGTTGCATTCCGGCAACAAAAGTCGGCCATCTTGTGTCCCGTTTGCAACAAAAGGTCATCCTTTGTTGCCTTTCGGCAACATTTAAGGTCAAGCCTGTTGCAAACGGGACACGAAGCCTCTGATTTTGACCAAAGGTGCACCTCATCATCACAACTCCAAGTCAATAACACTTCTGTGAAATCTACCTGTCCAGTTATGAAGCAACACGGATTGTGAATCAATTTCTCCTGCTGTTGTGCAAATGGAGCAGACAACTGGTAGAAATGATAGGCAATTAGCCAGATACCCCCTATAAAGGAGTGGTTCTGCAGGTGGTGACCACAGACCATTTCTCTGTTCTCATTCTTTTTGGCTGATGTTTTGGTCACTTTTTCATTTTGCCATTGCTCTCACCCCTAGAGGTACATTAGCATTAGGCAGTGTCTACAGTACAACCCATAGAAGTTGCTCAGGTAGTGCCGTTCATCCAGGATGGCACATCAGTGCGAGCTGTGGCAAGAAGTGTAGCTGTGTCTGTCAGCACAGTGTCCAGAGCATGGAGCAGATACCAGGAGATGTGCAGGGAGCCATAGGAGGGCAACAACCCAGCAACAGGACCGTTACCTCCTCCTTTGTGCAAGGAGGAACAGGAGGAGCACTGCCAGAGCCCTGCAAAATGACCTCCAGCTGGCCACAAATGTGCATGTGTCTGCACAAACGGTTAGAAACCGACTCCATGAGGGTGGTATGAGGGCCCGATGTCCACAGATGGGGGTTGTGCTCACAGCCCAACACCGAGCAGGACGTTTGACATTTGCCACAGAACACCAGGATTGGCAAAGTCGCCACTGGTGCCCTCTGCTCTTCACAGATGAAAGCTCAGTATTGTGTGTGGCCTCCACGTGCCTGTATGACCTCCCTACAACGCCTGGGCATGCTCCTGATGAGGTTGCGGATGGTCTCCTGTGGGATCTCCTCCCAGACCTAGACTAAAGCATCAGCCAACTCCTGAACAGTCAGTGGTGCAACGCGACGTTGGTGGATGTGACTCGCCCCCTGGGCCGTGGGGTACTCGGATCCGGGCAGTAGGGGAACGATGGGAGTAGTAGTGGCAACCCGGTTTCGTGGCTCAGGGTGGTCAGGCCAGTGGTAGTCCGTTATGTGCTGATGTTTATGTCCGACTACGCCACCCGTGGATTTGCGGTTATTAGGAACCGCCGCTGCATGCCGACCGCTGGGGCTGATGAGGTGTGCAGCTAGGGTAGTGTGACTCCCCACGGGAAGAGTGCGGCCCCAGGGCAGTATAGTGGATGGTGGGAGTGATGGTGGTGAGAGTCCCAGTGCTGATAGTGCTGGAGAAGCAAGGAGCACACAGACAACAGGTTGCAGTCCAGGGTCTTTACTAGAACAGGTAAATTGACCCATAAACAGTCTCGGCTAGGAGGGGGACCTGGATGTCTGAGAGCAACGGGGAAATTGGCCCTGGTCAGGGTGAGGGTGTAGGCCTACCGTGCTTTCTGCGCTCCTTCTGGCTATCTCCTCCTGATAGGGTAACAGCCCACGTTTCCAAGCTTTCCGTGTATTCTCGCCTGTATGGCCTGCGACGTGGGTTCCTTTCTGCTCCCAGCCTTGTACGGCTTTACTGGTACCTTCTGTTGTGGCAGGGCCTCCAGGCTTCTTAGGCCAAGGAATATACAGTCCCCTGCGGACTGGTTCTCTGCTGGGGGATGTGGAATCCTCTCAGCCTCAGACACCAAAGTCTGGTAAATTAAGTCCTCTTTCTGCCAAGACAGGCTCTCTTCGCCTCTTGTCTCTGGCTTGTGGCTCTCCTCCTGCCACACTTCCTCTTAGGTGCAGTGCAACTGTCTGTCCCTGTTCTGCTCTGGGACAAGTCTCAATGCTGAGACAGGCCATCCAGTTCTCTCTAACCCTGCCCCCAGCACCAGCTTTTATAGGGGCAGCCTGCTCCCCCTACTGGCCTGAGACAGGAGGCATTGCATGCTAATGTTCCCCTGACTAGAGAACCTCCCCCTTGCTCTCAGACACAGCTTTAATACATTTTGTGGCATCCAGGCCAGGGTGACACATTCCCCCCTAGTGAAATTTAGTACTCCGGGACTAAACAATAAACAAAGACAATAAAACATTAATAGACATTAATAGACAGACGACGCACAAATTGAGTTCTTAAGGTCACAGTGTGGCCTGTGACCGGGTGTCCATATCACCAATACAACGGGGAGCCTTAACCAGGTGGGGGTCTGTCCTACCCCAAGTCCTTCACAGTCTTAGTTCATTCCTTGGTTAGGCTCCGAACGCAGTCCATACCAGGTCCCGGTTATAAAAAGTCCATAACCTGTGAGTCCTTACAGTAACTGCAAGAAACTGAAACACGGAATTACCAAACATGCATGTAACTTTGCAAACAATTCAACATTTGGCAACAAGGTTATTTACAATTTTAGTGCGCTCTATATTCTCCAGCGAGCGGGTATCAGCCCCTTTGTGCTCCTGGTTGACCTACGTAGCCCACTGTCTGGTGGTGGACCAACCTGGCTTTCCCCACTAGCGTTAGGGGTACAGCTACCAGCTGGGTGTACAGGTAGGGAAGGCAGCTGTCTGTGGGTCCTTTGGCTTACCGCAGGCATGGCAGGCTCACTGTCAGCAGAGGGTTGACTCTCCTGGGCTGCTGGTACAGGCTCTTCTGCCTCTGGAACCGCTTGCTCCTCTTCACCTTCCGGCTCTGGTGTTGGTTGTTGCTGTGCCGGTTGCAGGAAATGCAGGACGGGTACCACTATGGCATCATTTATGCGAGTCCAGGACTGAGGGAACTCTCCGAGAACGGTGCTGATCATTTCTTCCTTGTCCTCTGCGGGTTCAAGGTCACTCTGATCCTCTTCTGCACTACGGAGTTGCTCGGGGCATCTTTTGAGATGGTCTCTGGAGACGGTACTAGTGGTTTCTCCTCCGTCCTTGGTGATCACGCACACCTTCGGGTTGTCGTGATCAGACTGCAGTACGGTGTAGGGTTCCCTTTCCCACTGGTCGTCCAACTTGTGAAGCCTTCTTTTTCGCTTTAGGACTTGCTCACCAGGTTCTAGGGGACCAGCAGGGGCGTGTTGGTTGAAGAGTTTTTCTTGCCTCTCTCTCACCTGGGCCAGGCTCTTCTCCACAGTCTACTGCACCTTCTTGTACTGCAGTTGCCTTTCCGTATCTCAGTCCGCATCCGGGGAGGTGTCCTCAGGCGTTAGGACTCCCATCTCCAGGTCTATAGGCAGCTTACCCGGTCTGGGTCGCATCAGGTAAGCCGGGGTGCAGTTGGTAGCATTCACCGGGATATGATTGTATAAGTCTATCAGCTCCGGCAGTTTTTCTGGCCACAGGCTGCGCTCCTCCAGGGGCAACGTCTTCAGGAGATCAATGACTATATTGTTCATCTTCTCACACATCCCGTTGGTTTGTGGGTGGTAAGGCGTTGTCCGAATCTTCTTACAGCCATAGAGGTTGCCGAACTCCTGGAAGATTTCAGCCTCGAACGCTGGACCCTGGTCTGTCAGGACCTGTTCCGGATACCCGTGTGGACGGCAGAAATATTGCTGGAAGGCTCTGGCCGCTGTTTGGGCTGTCAAGTCTTTTACTGGGACCACCACTAGAAAACGGGAATAGTGGTCCACGATTGTCAGGGCATAGATGTATCCTGACCGGCTGGGAGCCAATTTGACATGGTCCAGAGCTACCAGCTCAAGAGGCTGCGTGGTGACGATGGGCCTCAAGGGTGTCTTCTGGCTGGTGCGGTCCTTCCTCCTTAGGTGACAAGGGCCACAGTCTCTGCACCATTTTTCTACAGCTCCTCTCATGCCGACCCAAAAGAACCTTCCTCTTAGTAGGAACTCCAGTTTCTTCCAACCGAACCGATGTGTCCCGCTCTGTCATGGTAAGCCCCCAGGACCATAGCTGCATCCCGCCTTGGGACCACGACTTGCCAGGTCAGCTCGTGCGTACGGTGGTTGACAATCCTTCTGCACAACTTGCCTTCGTAGAGGAACAGCTTGCTCTTCTCTTTCCATAGCTGCTTGGCTTCCTCTGGAGCATCTGGATCTATGCGGGCATCTTCCTGGGTCAGCAGATCTTTCACCAGGCGGATGGCAGGGTCACTATCTTGGGTCTCGGCCCAGCTGTGTTGAGGTAGGGGATTTATCATCACGGTTGTTAGATCCTCCTCCTTCACGCGGTGGGAGTATTGAGCAGCTCCATACCGGTGAAACGCGGGGAGTTCTACCTCCTCCAGCTCTTCTGGGTCTTCGTCACCTTCAGATAAGTGAGGCATCCTCGATAGGGCGTCAGCGTTGGCATTGGTTTTGCCGGCCCGGTACTTGATCAGTCATAGTTGGAGAGACGGGCCATCCACCGCTGTTCTAGGGCACCCAGTCTTGCATTGTCCAGGTGTGTCAACGGGTTGTTGTCCGTGTACACGGTGAACTTTGCGGAGGCCAGGTAATGCTTGAAGCGTTCCGTCACGGCCTACACCACCGCCAAGAATTCTAGCTTGAAGGAGCTGTAATTCTCCGGGCTCCTCTTGGTGGGTCTCAGCTTCCGGCTGGCGTACGCGATCACCCTTTCTCTGCCCTGTTGGTTTTGGAACAGTACGGCTCCCAGTCCCACATTACTGGCATCTGTGTGGAGAATGAAAGGCTGGCCATAATCAGGGTAGGCCAGGATCTCGTCCCCTGTGAGGGCCATCTTTAGCTGGCGGAAGGACTCCTCTTCCGGTTTATCCCACTTGAAGGGCGGCTTTTGGCTCCTGGACTTAGACTGTCCGATCAGGAGGTCCTGCATAGGAGCTGCCATCTTAGTGAACCCGGGGATGAACCTTCGGTAGTAGCCTACCAACCCGAGAAACTGTCTCACCTCTTTGATGTTCGAGGGGCTTGGCCAGCTCTTGATTGCCGTGACCTTGTCAGGGTCGGGGGCCACTCCTTCCGCGCTTACCACGTGCCCTAGGTACTGGTCCTTTGGTTTCAGCAGGTGACACTTCGATGGTTTCACCTTCAGGCCATAGCCTGCCAGGGCTTCGAACACCTCGGCCAGGTGCTTTAGGTGGTCCTCGTAGGTCTTCGAATAGACGATCACGTCGTCCAGGTAAAGGAGGACCGTCTCGAAGTTTCGGTGCCCTAGACATCATTCCATCAGCCTCTGGAAGGTCCCTGGTGCGTTGCAGAGCCCGAAGGGCATACAGTTGAACTCACTCAGTCCCATCGGGGTGGTGAAGGCAGTCTTCTCCTTGTCAGCCTCTGCCACAGGAACATGCCAGTACCCGCTAGTAAGGTCCAAAGTAGAAAAGAAGTTAGCAGATTTTAGTGCGGCTAAAAACTCCTCTATTCTAGGCAGCGGATATGCGTCTTTGTGGGTGATACGGTTGATTTGTCTATAGTCCACGCACATTCTCATGGTGCCGTCTTTCTTTTTGACCAGAACCAAGGGGGCTGCCCAGGGGCTACAGCTGTCTCTAATAACCCCAGCTTCTTTCATCTCTCTTAGCATGCCCTTTGCGTTCTGATAATGTGCAGGGGGTACAGGTCTGTGCCTCTCTTTTATTGGTGGGTGGCTCCCTGTGGGGATGTGGTGTTCTATCCCTTTTACTCTGCCGAAGTCTAGCGGGTGCTTACTAAAGACTCTCTCGTACTCCTGTACCACCCGGTAGACTCCTTGTTTTTGGTGCAGGGGAGTGGAGTCAGCACCCACATGGAGTTTCTGGCACCAGTCCTCCTTTTGTTTCTGGGAGCCATTACCCTCCGCCTGAGGAGATGGAGGCAAGGGTTCCACGGCCCTGATAGCTTTGTGTTCGACAACAAACAGTTTGGCGAGTGTAGCGTACCTGGGTAAGTGTACTTCCCTCTCCCCAATGTTGAGGATGCGGACGGGCACCCTCCCATGACGGACATCAACCACCCCCCGGGCTGTCAAAATGGTGGGCCTGCTGTCTGAGTACACGGGTTCTACCATGGCTTGGTAGTCTCTACCTCTCAACCCGATTGCAGTCCGACACCAGATCATCATTTCACTTTTGGGAGGCATGGAAATGGGGAATGGGTCACTCAGTCTTACGCTACCGATCTCACCACCAGACAGTTCTACCTGCTGCCGTCTCATCAGGGCTTTTATCTCCTTGTTGAGGACTCTCTGTTGGCTGGAACTAGCATTCACCGCCACCTGTTGTAGAATTACAATTACCTCTGAAAGACAATTTTCAATTACGTTAGTACCCACAGTTATTATAGGGTGACTTTCACGACGGTCAATGTCCACAATAATCACCCCCTGTGCCGGCAGTTCAACTTTACCAATTTTAATGGTCATCTCCTTGAACCCCATCTGCGGCACGGGTAAGCCATTACTGGCGATGATGCTCAAGTTATTGTCTGGATACCGTGTGATATCAGCATCAGTCCAATACTGCTTAAAAAGTACATAAGGGATAGTGGTTACTTGTGACCTATTATCCAGCAAGGCGCTCATGGGGATACCGTCCAGCACCACGGGTAAAACCGGGCGCCCCCCAACGTACTTATTACGCCAATTGTAAGGGCCTGGTGATCTTATGCCTGGGGGTTGGCCCTTTGCCCCAGGTTGGACCCTTTTAAATTACAGTACCTGGAAATGTGTCCGGGCTGGTTGCATCGACGGCAAATGGGCTGTCCATCCTCTGCGTAGCGGTCTGTGGGCCTCCCTCGGAACGACGGGATCCTCCTCTGTCGACGCCACGGGACATCCTCCGGACTTGAAGCCAGCTCGATGGGTCTTGACGGGTCCACTTGCAACGCCTGGACGGTCCTGGTCAACGCCGCGACGCTCCTGGTCAGCTCCTGGACTTGGTGGTGCAGGTCTTTCGACGGGGCTTGGTTCAGGGCCTGTGCATCAGCCCCCACGGGATCCATAGAGGAGGGCGCCGCCTCCTGGTGGTTGGTGAGAGCAGGGCGCCGGGGGTTTATAGCGCCACTGGTTGCAGATTCACGGAGCACCCTTATGGCCCTGTCCTTAAATTGGGCAAAGGTTAGGTCGGGGTTCTGAAAGAACATGAGACGCAGTTGGGCCCTGTGGGCGCTAGACAGCAGACCTTCTATGAATTGTTCTGTTAGCAGCTTATCCGTTTCCTGCACACTGCCAGGGTCAGTTTGTTGAATAGCCCTCAAGGCTTCCTGCAGATTTAGGGCATAGTCTCTGATGCTGTCCTGTGCCCGCTGCTTACATCCATAGAACCTCATTTTAATCTCAGCGGAGGTACGTGTGTCAAAGGTACCCCGCAGCCGGGCCAGAATACCCTTCACAGTCCTTTTATCCTCAGTGGGCCATGATTTTACCTCCCTTTGGGCTGCGCCAGTTAACTGCCCTGTCAATATGCTGACCTTCTGTTCCTCTGTCAGGGGGTAAACGTGGAACAAACTGTATAGCCTTTCCTTGAAGTCAGTTAGGGCATGGGGCTCCCCTGAGTATTTGGGCAGCCAGGCCGCTCCAGGGATGTAGGGCAGGGAAAAGGGCATCACCGCTGCTGCAGCTGCGTTGGTGGTAGTGGGCGCCTCTGTGTCCGACATCTTCCTCCCCCCTAGTTAAGCGTGGCCTACCTTCCGACGATCCTCTTCTGTAGGCCGCGGCTCCGCTGCTGCTGCTCTGGACGAGGACCTTGCGTCGCGTCCTGATGACGTCAGCGTCGCTCTCTCTCCCTTCCAGGACCTTGCGCAGCGTCGGTGCGTGGGGCGGAGCTTCGGATCTCGCGCGGTTTTGAAGTCCACGCCCCTCTTCTTCCCGCGCGGCGTCCTGAAGATGGCGTCCGATGGCGAGAAACAGGTGCGGATGGCGGGAAGACGGCAGAAGACGGCGGGAAACAGTCCAAGATGGCGTCTGATGGCGGGAATCGGCTCCGGATGGCGGGAAACGACTCCGGACGGCGGGAAACTTCGCCACAGGTAAGTTACAAAAGTCTTTTTCAGGCACGCAGTACCCGGTGGTTGCGGGCATGAAATCCTGCCGACTACGCCAAAGCTGACTCGCCCCTTGGGCCGTGGGGCACTCGGATCCGGGCAGTCTGGGAACGATGGGAGTAGTAGTGGCAACCCGGTTCCGTGGCTCAGGGTGGTCAGGCCAGTGGTAGTCCGTTATGTGCTATTGATTATGTCCGACTACGCCACCCGTGGATTGCGGTTATTAGGAACCGCCGCTGCATGCCGACCGCTGGGGCTGATGAGGTGTGCAGCTAGGGTAGTGTGACTCCCCACGGGAAGAGTGCGGCCCCAGGGCAGTATAGTGGATGGTGGGAGTGATGGTGGTGAGAGTCCCAGTGCTGATAGTGCTGGAGAAGCAAGGAGCACACAGACAACAGGTTGCAGTCCAGGGTGTTTACTAGAACAGGTAAATTGACCCATAAACAGTCCCGGCTAGGAGGGGGACCTGGATGTCTGAGAGCAACGGGGAAATTGGCCCTGGTCAGGGTAAGGGTGTAGGCCTACCGTGCTTTCTGCGCTCCTTCTGGCTATCTCCTCCTGATAGGGTAACAGCCCACGTTTCCAAGCTTTCTGTGTATTCTCGCCTGTATGGCCTGCGACGTGGGTTCCTTTCTGCTCCCAGCCTTGTACGGCTTTACTGGTCCCTTCTGTTGTGGCAGGGCCTCCAGGCTTCTTAGGCCAAGGAATATACAGTCCCCTGCGGACTGGTTCTCTGCTGGGGGATGTGGAATCCTCTCAGCCTCAGACACCAAAGTCTGGTAAATTAAGTCCTCTTTCTGCCAAGACAGGCTCTCTTCGCCTCTTGTCTCTGGCTTGTGGCTCTCCTCCTGCCACACTTCCTCTTAGGTGCAGTGCAACTGTCTGTCCCTGTTCTGCTCTGGGACAAGTCTCAATGCTGAGACAGGCCATCCAGTTCTCTCTAACCCTGCCCCCAGCACCAGTTTTTATAGGGGCAGCCTGCTCCCCCTACTGGCCTGAGACAGGAGGCATTGCATGCTAATGTTCCCCTGACTAGAGAACCTCCCCCTTGCTCTCAGACACAGCTTTAATACATTTTGTGGCATCCAGGCCAGGGTGACACAGATGGAGCGAGACATGATGTCCCAGATGTGCTCAATCGGATTCAGGTCTGGGGAACAGGCGGGCCAGTCCATAGCTTCAATGCCTTCACCTTGCAGAAACTGCTGACACACTCCAGCCACATGAGGTCTGGCAATGTCCTGCATACTGCATAAGGGGCATAATGGGGGCATTACACTGTGTGGGGGCATAATACATACTACATAAGGGGCATAATGGGGGCATTAAACTTTTTGGGGCATCATACATACTGCATAAGGGGCATAATGGGGGCAATACACTGTGTGGGGGCATCATACATACTGCATAAGGGGCATAATGGGGGCATTACATTGTGTGGTAGCATCATACATCTTGTATAAGGGGCATAATGGGGGCATTACACTGTGTGGGAGCATCATACATACTGCATGAGGGGCATAATGGTGGCATACACTGTGTGGTGCATCATACATACTGTATAAGGGGCATAATGGGGGCATTACACTGTGTGGGGCATCATATATACTGTATAAGGGGCATAATGGGGCATTACACTGTGTGGGGGCATCATACATACTGCATAAGGGGCATAATGGGGGCATTACACTGTGTGGGGGCATCATACATACTGCATAAGGAGCATAATGGGGGCATTACACTGTGTGGGGGCATCATGTATACTGCATAAGGGGCATAATGGGGGCATTACACTGTGTGGGGGCATCATACATCCTGCATAAGGGGCATAATGTGGGCATTACACTGTGTGGGGGGCATCATACATCCTGCATAAGGGGCATAACACTGTGTGGGGGCATCATACATCCTGCATAAGGGGCATAATGGGGGCATTACACTGTGTGGGGGGCATCATACATACTGCATAAGGGGCATAATGGGGGCATTACACTGTGTGGGGCCATCATACATCCTGCATAAGGGGCATAATGGGGGCATTACACTGTGTGGGGGCATCATGCATCCTGCATAAGGGGCATAATGGGGGCATTACACTGTGTGGGGGCATCATACATACTGCATAAGGGGTATAATGGGGGCATTACACTGTGGGGGGCATCATGCATCCTACATAAGGGGCATAATGGGGGCATTACACTGTGTGGGGGCATCATACATACTGCATAAGGGGTATAATGGGGGCATTACACTGTGGGGGGCATCATGCATCCTACATAAGGGGCATAATGGGGGCATTACACTGTGTGGGGGCATCATACATTCTGTATAAGGGGCATAATGGGGGCATTACACTGTGGGGCCAGTAAAGGGGCCCTTTACTATGAGAACAATACGTTTCCTCCCTTCCTGTCTCCATAGTTGGGTCGTATGTATCTATTACAGGAAACAGAACAAAAACCTTATGATTCTTATAAAGGGGCAACACAAGACCCCAAAAGAGTCTCTGTGCTCAAGGGGTTAATGCCCCCTGCGCCCAGTAATGGGGGATCCCCACATACCTCCACCTGCAGAGCCGCCACCACATATATGGCTGCTCTGTGCGCACAGGAGCTGTGATGAGGTCACAGGAGGGGAAGAGTCAGGGGTCACATGATCAGGGGCCTCAGTGGATGTGTGGCACCCCAGGGGTCTGGTTGCCACAGTGATAGAGATATTATGTCTGAGAGCAGGTGGGAGGTCCTTTGGTCAGGGATCCTGTGCATGCCACACCTCCTGCCCAGTCTTGGGAGGGGAAGGACTTCCCCTATATAAACCTGGGGCTGAGGCAGGGTAGGGAGTTCTGAGAGGAGAAGACAGGGAGCAGAGCTGCTCTATGGGCTCTGCTCCACAGGCAGGCCCTGTCCAGGGGCCTGAGCCTGGAGTCAAGGAGAGTAGAGACAAGAAACAGTCATATGAAGAAACAGCAGAAGCTCAGTGGGAGCAATACTAATACGAGTCAGGGGCTGGCAGCTGCAGAGCTCGCCCTGACTGAGAAGCTTTCTTACCGGACCCGGCGTCCGAGGCTGTGGGGACTAACTCTTACCCAGCAGCAGAAGCCGACCGGCAGGGGATTTCAGGTCCTCAGGCCCAGAAACCCGAAGGCACGGTCACACGCGTGGGACCAGCACCGCCATCGTGGAGCGGAAGCCATTAGAAGGCCCCGGGTGAGCACCACACGGTACACTCAGGGACGTGGGCTACTTATATCCGCTTCTAGCAAGGTAGCCAGAAGAGTACAGTCAGTTTGGGAGGCCTACAACTCCGCCTGGCCAGGGGAGATCCCATCTGCTCAAGGACTGACCAGGCCCCATTCGCTAGCAAGTACTCCGGGAGGGTCTATCGTTGTTACCAGTAAAGACCCTGAATTACACCGCATTTTTATTACATATTTATTTATATTTTATTACAGGAGATCGATGGCTTCGGGGAATTAGGTGTCTAGGTGAGTATAGGTGTAGTTTTTTATTTTTTACTTTATTTTAGGTGGCGATCGGCGGGGACAGGTAATGTATGAACTAATTTATTTTAGGTAACCACTGGCCACCAATGAAAAATGTATTTAAAATTTATTGGGGACCAAAAACAAAAAAAATATATGGGGGGCCTAAAAACATAAAAGATGTATAGGGGCAAAAATAACATATGGGGCAGCTAAAATAGCTACTGCTCCCATCGAGCTGATCCTGCTGGCACGAGTGGACGGGGGACAGACAAAGGCCGATGTGAGTAGTAGTGTCACATCGGCCTATGTCTGCCTGCACGCAGACACCCGCAGACATCGCGCACACACCCGCACACATCGCACAGACACCCGCGCACACTCCAATCATGATGGGTCTGATGGTCTGGGAGGTGAGGCTGACCTGTGCGGCCGTGGGAAAGTTCATGTGAGTTCATGCAGTGAAGCATGAACTCACATGAACCCTCTGAGGGCACCGCAGCTACTTCAAATGAACAGCTGATCAGCATCACCTGATACCTCAGCTGTTCATTTGAAATAACCGGCGGGAGAGCGCAGCACAGAACGGGAAAGCCGGCGGTGAAGTCTTTTCCCTGCCGGCTTCCCCGCCTGGGTCCTTCGCTCCCTGCTCCTTGGTGCTGCGCTCCCCGCCCGGTCCTAACTTACGATCGGGATGTGAGGTGGCGGGGGGAGCGCAGGATCGGGGTGGGAGGCTGCGGGGAAGCAGTATGGGGCTGTGTGATTGTTTAAAAGCCGGCGGCTTTTTACCGCCTGCCGGCTTTTAAACAATCAGGAGAATTCTCTCACGCTGGGATGGCATTCCGATATTAGCGTCCCATTGACTTGCATTGGTTTCCGGTATCGGAATCGGCGATATCCGATACTTTTTGGGTATCGGTCCGATCCAATCCGATCCGATATTTCCCGATATCGGAAGGTATCGCTCAACATTAAGTAATACATAAGAATAATATGTACTATGTCTGACCACTACAAACACTCATCTGAACTGGTCCAAGTGCTGTCAGGTTTTTTCACGGGCAGCACTTAGACAATACGGTCGTGTGAATATAGGCTTATGATGCATCTGGTAATAAACATGTTAAGGATGGGCCGCTACTCATGGGCCACTGCTGTGTGCTTGCCCCCCAGGCTAAAATGTGCCAGCCAGCCCCTGCTGCATCGGGTGCCAGAAAACCTAGATACACCTTTGGAATAGGTATCCTGCAAAGTAAGGATGGGGTTTGGTGTTTTTAAATGATTTTATTGACTCTGTGCATTTATATTTTGTATCAATAATATGATATGGTTATATATATCTTCTGGATATCAGGAGGGCTTATCCCTGTGCCTTGACTCTCTCCTTCTCCTTCGATGTCCTGTATAGGCCAAAAAAAACTACGCGTTTCGAGGACTCACAGTTCCTCTTCGTCAGCTTCTCGCTGGTAGTCAAACTGGTAACCTAATAAAGTCCAAACGCCCCCCACAAAGATAATACAACCAAAGAAATGGAGGAAGATCCAATACTAACAAGACGGTGCAAAAGGACATATGGAGGTGCAATAGAACTAAGATAGAATTCCAATAAGAATAGACTGTGTGTGAAAAAAATAATAATAAAAAAGACTTTGTTCAAACTTTCACAATTAGTTAAAAATGAATAAAAATTATATACTTATATTTCTGATGGCTATAAAAAACAGTCTGTTAATCAGTGTATATTACCAGGATAGTATAAATTCGGCACTTAGTACCATCCAGAGATAAAAAGGAAAAAATGAAGGAGAAAAATAAAAACATTATATAGTATCTCCAATAGGGGTATCAATGTATAGAAACAAATACATATATAAAATAGGTGGATTCAAAGGAATATATCCAAAAGACATATTATATTGATAAAATATAAGGAGGTTCATAAAAGTGCAATGTAAATGTTCAATTGGTACTGGGATAAAAAATACATACAGTATATACCGCTGCGAGTTGAAGGCATACAGCTGACTCTCGTGATTAAGGCCCTTCAGAGCCAAGCTATTTAATGTGAAGATCCATTTGGATTCCATCCGCGACATTAATCTCAGGTAATCACCTCCCCTCCATTTTCTGGGGACTAATCGGATCCCACAAAACTTAGTGTCCTTATAAGATTGGTTGTGGAACTTCCGGTAGTGCCGGGACAGTGGATGCCCTTCAAAACCTTCATTCATGTTGATAAAGTGTTCCTTCAGCCTTTTGATAACTTGCGCTTTGTACAGACATCTCCTCCTGCCAAGGCATAAAAAGGGCGTGGCTTGGGGTGTGGATAGGGGCGTGGCCAGACTACGCGTGCCGCATGGTTTCGCCCTCTTTCTAGTCCTCATAGCTTGGCGGTATGCTTGTACTGAGGAGATCTGGGATATCAGTGATTAGGTCCCATATTGTGCACTGTAAGGTCTGGAAAAGCTCCTTCTATCCGTCTCTGTAGCACCAGAGGAAGAACAGAGGGGAAAAGACAGGATTTTCTACATGTCGCGTTATGTAGATGTTCTGCAGATTTATCACAACCGTCCACAAGAAGAAACTGCCATCACAGAGCCGCCTTTAGCTGTTGGAAAAGTTTAACCTTAGTTTTGAATAGTTGCTATAGCCAACAAGGACTTTCTATTTATGCTGGGTCACATGATGCTGGTGCTGGGTGATGTCATGTGACGGAATGTTGTGGGTGATGATGTCACAGAGGGCGTTGTGATGTCACCCTTGGGGTATATAAGGGGGCTCCATCCACCTGGAGCTCATATCTCATTGGCCATATCTTGGTGCTGAGATACCCCCTGGAGACAATGAGGATCGCCATATTGTTTCTGTGCTGTACCCTGTTCTACCCTGTGAATTACCATAGGCTGCCGGTGAGTACCTGTCTATTATTACATATGGAGGACGTTTAGAATCAGCTGCGGCAGGGGAAGGGGATGGGGAGGGGGGTCCTGTAAGAATTTACCTGCGGGAATAAGAGGTTATGGCAGGGAAAGGAGCTTAGGAAGTGACAGTCAGAGGGGATATAAGTGTGGGGTGACCCCTCTGACTCCCACATTCCTGCCTTGTCCTTGTAGTGATTAATGACTTTGGTGTTGTCCCTTATATATCACTTTGCAGTCACCAGTGATCGCTCCGCACTGTGATCCTAAACTACAGTCTCATTTACCTTTTTGCAAACGCCCAGAAGGGGAGGAGTGACATCACACCCATGTGAGCAGATCCCGCCCACTTTTACTGCAGTCGTAATGCGAGCTAGCTGTATTCTGTTTTCATGGAAATATCAGCAGCTGCTCCCCCTAGTGTTTACAAGATGAAAACATCAAAAGAGTTAAAATATTTTTTTCAGATTTTATACCATTAAAACCTTTTTAAATATATATGTGTATTTATATATAAATATAAATACTTTACAATTTTACAATTGTAAAAAAATTGCTGACACTTTCCCTTTAAAAGATCTAAAGACGTTCTGCTTCATGTGCCATTGTGACCAATCACAGCACAGATTATATTTTTTAAACTTTTCTTGAAAAACTGAAGCTGCTCCGTGATTGGAAATCATGTGGAAGGGTTCTCTTTTAGACATTTAGTTAGGTCCAAAGTATCAGTGACATGATGGATAGAACTGTGCAATGATGTCACAGAGGGCTTTGTGATGTCACCCCTGGGTATATTAGAAGCCTCGGCCCATCTGCAGCTTGTATCTCATTGACCATACCTTGGTGCTGAGAGACCTCTGGAGATGATGAGTATCATCCTATCATTTCTGTGCTTTACGTTGCTCTACCCCCCACATTACAGTACACTGAGGGCGAGTATGTTCTC
Organism: Phyllobates terribilis; assembly: GCF_046119375.1. NCBI lineage: Eukaryota > Metazoa > Chordata > Amphibia > Anura > Dendrobatidae > Phyllobates > Phyllobates terribilis. The sequence goes on along the minus strand of NW_027363305.1, from coordinate 1,033,926 downwards.
ATCAATATGGAGGTCACAAGGATCAGCTAATGAGAATATCGCCTCTTGCAGGACTTCTCATACTGGACACGTGACCGTCCGTCATATGAAAGTCCAACTGTAAATAATATTCCATGGACCCTGGAGGTGAATCCCAAACTTCTTCCTGATCTTCTCAATGGGATATTTCTGAAAGTTGCTTGATAATGTATCCATCACTGTATAATAACAAGGGCTCTCTGTTTGACTGGATTGGGTATAAATATACAGGACTTTATTATGTTTTTTTTCTTTATTATAGGATGACCCACTACCCGTGGATCTCAGAAGAAGCACCTATCAAGCTTCCATCAATCTTCCTCTTTGGCTCTTCCGTGACGCAGTTTTTGTTGCGGTGATGACACTACTGACAATACTAGAGTATTTGGCCTTAAGTCTTGTCCTGAGCAAGTGGGCAATGTCTGAACCTGGTGAAACAATCAGAAAACTCCTGAGAACAAAACCATTCTGAAGGAACAAAGTGCTTGTAAGGAGCCGATTTGCATCCCTCAGATTCAGAAGCAAGACTCCAGGAGAACACCTGTCCTGCCCAATGGCAAATGTTCTACTCCATCCATGGCTCCTGCACCGCAGGATGCGAAAAAGGTTCCTAGTTGCAACTATAAAGTGGCGTTCAGTGATATTGTCTGGGTCAGAATGATCCCTCACAACAATATAGGAAGAAGAGCTCGAAGTTCAACGGAGCTTAAAGAGAGGTTACTGATTTTTCAGAGAAGCCAACAACCCAGAATTCCAGAGCCAAGAGCACCAGAACCTAGAACACCAGAACCTACCATGTCAGAACCTAGTATGTCAGAACCTAGAATGCCAGAGCCTGAAATGCCTACAACACCTCAACCCAAAATCAAGAGGAGAAGATGTTTCCTTAGATGTCTTAGAGGCGAGGAAGATTGAGAAGGCAACTGCTTGAACTTTCCCATTGCTCGTGTTTTCATCACAGGTTAGTCCTATACATGCTGTCTGATGGGCACCATCTTACTACATACAATGCAGCATTGCACCTGAAATCGCATGGATATTTTGTCACACACTTGCACTTTAGCACCTTATCATATGGCGCATATATCTATGAACGCTTTGCTAAGTATCACTGTCTAGTATGTGCTTCTGATGAACCTATTTTAGGAAAACGTGTCGAGGTTTGGCATACTATGTACTTGAGTTTGGCGTACTATGTGCTTGTTGGTAAATTCTATTGCCATCTATAATCTACTAGATATTATAATGTCTCTGGTGGGATGCCCCATGCCGAATTGTTGATAACTGACTATGAGCATTGTCCTCTATTTCTTATCTACTATGGTTACAGGTTGATGTGAAGAGAGCTGTGCCATTGGTAGCGATTTTTCTACTGATTTGTCAGTTATATTTATGTTAGTTTAGCAAATTTCTGCTTGTAGGGTCTAATGTTTTACCATAGTGTATGTTCTGTGAGCTAAATTGTCATACTTATGCACTAGATAGATTATAAATTGTGATGCTTATGTACAAGATAGATTATTAGTTTAATCGGTGATTTTTTAAATATTTTTTAGCATCAGGAGACTCAAGAATCGCATCTTACAGAAGACAAGAAGCCTAAATGCCGAAGGGTGATGACCTGTTGATGGCCCACAGCTGGAGGGTCATTACCTCTTGATGGCACAAAACTGGACAGAAGATAAAAACATTTGATGGCACACAGCCGGAGGGTGATGATCTATTGATGGCCATAGCCAGAGGGTCATTACCTGTTGATGGCACACAGCCGGAGGGTGATGACCTATTGATGACCATAGCCAGAGGGTCATTACCTGTTGATGGCACACAGCTGGAGGATGATGACCTATTGATGGCCATAGCCAGAGGGTCATTACCTGTTGATGGCACACAGCCGGACAGAGGATAATTACCTGTTGATGGCACACAGACGGATGGTCATTACCTGTTCATGGCGCACTGCCGGATGGTCATTACCTATTGATGGCACACAGCCGGAGGGTGATGACCAATTGATGGCCATAGCCAGAGGGTCATTACCTGTTGATGGTGCACTGCCGGATGGTCATTACCTGTTGATGGCACACAGCCGGATGGTCATTACCTGTTCATGGCACACTGCCGGATGGACATTACCTGTTGATGGAACACAGCCGGAGGGTGATGACCTATTGATGGCCATAGCCAGAGGGTCATTACCTGTTGATGGCGCACTGCCGGATGGTCATTACCTGTTGATTGCACACAGCTGGAGGGTGATGACCAGTTGATGTCGGACTGCCGGATGGTCATTACCTGTTGATGGCACACAGCCGGACAGAGGATCATTACCTGTTGATGGCACAAAGCCGGTCAGAGGATAAGATCTTTTGATTGCATACACCGGGTCCCTCCCTGATAACAGGGAACCCTGGGGAATACTCGTCATCTTGATCCCCCACTGACTAAATACTTGCTCCACCTCAGCCTACACCATCATGGAGGACACTTCCACCTGTGTCCACTGTAAGGTTCGACTTTCTTTTATCATTTCAGCAGATTAATAAACATCATAAAGCTGTAAAACTATCGAGTAATTTATTATAAATTATTATAAAGAAATATAAAGTATAATAGATAGCTATAGAGGGCACAGAAGACGACTAACTATAGTAAGCATGGTATCGCCTGATATATACTGTATATTCTAGATGGCGCTATTACACTAAATACATCACAACCTCCAGGGTGATATTACCGTACAATGTGAGATCACTAATAATGGCCACAGATTATGAGAAAATGACCAGCTCCATAGTCCTGGAGTTATTATAAATGTCTCTAGTGTGAGGCAGGGACTGGACGAGTGTTGGAGGGAGGTATATTCCCCCAGGACGTCCTTTATGTATCCATGCTGTAGAATCTGCCGTATACTTCTGTTCTAGCAGTCAGACATTTCACTCTGCAAATCACAGGCTCAACATTGTGTAAAACTACCACCGTATATAAGAGCACTCAGAATAAAAACTAGCGGCATGCCGTGCACTGCCCACGTCATGTGTACGGGATACAGGACCTGCAGGACCTGGTACGGCCATTATAGTTGATAGATTAATGATACCTGTGCAGATGAAGGGAAAAAAATATGTGCAACAGCAGGAGGAGAAAGTCTCAAAATGTAATTTGAAGAGTATAATAGAGAAATGGGAAACTTCTGGAGATGCAGATAAGTGGTACCAGGGCAAAACGTAAGTGCAGTCAGACAAGGGAAAAGTGCAAATGATCCAGCGTAAAGGTTTGTTTAGTAGAAAAAATATTAAAACTTAGCTTTTATTAGCCATATAAAACACTGCTCCACAAAGAATACAGCAAATGTGCAACTATCATAGCTTACAGACCTACACGTTTCAACAAATCATGTCTTAATTATGGCCCTACTACTAGAATGACAAAAAGGCATATATATATATATATATATATATATATATATATCCACGTGCCTGTATGACCTCCCTACAACGCCTGGGCATGCTCCTGATGAGGTTGCGGATGGTCTCCTGTGGGATCTCCTCCCAGATCTGAACTAAAGCATCCGCCAACTCCTGGACAGTCTGTGGTGCAACGTGACGTTGGCGGATGGAGCGAGACATGATGTCCCAGATGTGCTCAATCGGATTCAGGTCTGGGGAACGGGCGGGCCAGTCCATAGCTTCAATGCCTCCATCTTGCAGGAACTGCTGACACACTCCAGCCACATGAGGTCTGCCATTGTCCAGCATTATGAGGAACCCAGGGCCAACCGCACCAGCATATGGTCTCACAAGGGGTCTGAGGATCTCATCTCGGTACCTAATGGAAGCCAGGCTACCTCTGGCGAGCACATGGAGGGCTGTGCGGCTCTCCAAAGAAATGCCACCCCACACCATTACTCACCCACTGCCAAACCGGTCATGCTGAAGGATGTCACTCTCCACGGCGTCTCCAGACTCTGTCACGTCTGTCACATGTGCTCAGTGTGAACCTGCTTTCATCTACGAAGAGCACAGGGCGCGAGTGGCAACTTTGCCAATCCTGGTGTTCTGTGGCAAATGCCAAGCGTCCTGCATGGTGTTGGGCTGTGAGCACAACCCCTATCTGTGGACGTCGGGCCCTCATACCACCCTCATGGAGTCGGTATCTAACCGTTTGTGCAGACACATGCACATTTGTGGCCAGCTGGAGGTCATTTTGCAGGGCTCTGGCAGTGCTCCTCCTGTTCCTCCTTTCACAAAGGCGGAGGTAGCGGTCCTGCTGCTGGGTTGTTGCCCTCCTACGGCCCCCTCCACATCTCCTGGTGTACTGGCCTGTCTCCTGGTAGCGCCTCCAGCCTCTGGACACAGCCAACCTTCTTGCCACAGCTCGCATTGATGTGCCATCCTGGATGAGCTGCACTATCTGAGCAACTTCTGTGGGTTGTAGAGTCTGTCTCATGCTACCACGAGTGTGAAAGCACAACCAACATTCAAAAGTGACCAAAACATCAGCCAGAAAGCATTGGTACTGAGATGTGGTCTGTGGTCCCCACCTGCAGAACCACTCCTTTATTGAGGTTGTCTTGATAATTGCCAATAATTTCCATCTATCCTCTATTCCATTTGCACATCAGCATGTGAAATTGATTGTCAATCAGTGTTGCTTCCTAAGTGGACAGTTTGATTTCACAGAAGTTTGATTTACTTGGAGTTATATTCTGTTGTTTTAAGTGTTCCCTTTATTTTTGGAGCAGTTTATATAGATACATACAGTGAGTACGGAAAGTATTCAGACTCCTTTAAATTTTTCACTCTTTGTTTCATTGCAGCCATTTGATAAATTCTAAAAAGTTCATTTTTTTCTCATTAAAGTACACTCAGCACCCCATCTTGACTGAAAAAAACAGCAATATAGAATTTTTTTGCAAATTTATTAAAAAAGAAAAACTGAAATATCACATGGTCATAAGTATTCAGATCCTTTGCTCAGACACTCATATTTAAGTCACATGCTGTCCATTTCCATGTGATCCTCCTTGAGATGGTTCTACTCCTTCAATGGAGTCCAAATGTGTTTAATTAAACTGATAGGACTTGATTTGGAAAGGCACACACCTGTCTATATAAGACCCCACAGCTCACACTACATGTCAGACCAAATGAGAATCATGAGCTCAAACGAACTGCCCAAGGAGCTCAGAGACCGAATTGTGGCAAGGCACAGATCTAGCCAAGGTTATAAAAGAATTTCTGCATTACCCAAGGTTCATAAGAGCACAGTGGCCTCCATAATCCTTAAATGGAAGAAGTTTGGGACCACCAGAAGTCTTCCTAGACCTGGCCGTCCAGCCAAACTGAGCAATCGTGGGAGAAGAGCCTTGGTGAGAGAGGTAAAGAAGAACCCCAAGATCACTGTGGCTGAGCTCCAGAGATGCAGTAGGGAGATGGGAGAAAGTTCCACATAGTCAACTATCACTGCAGCCCTTCCCCAGTTGGGCCTTTATGGCAGAGTGGCCAGATGGAAGCCTCTCCTCATATGAAAGCCCGCATAGAGTTTGCTCAAAAACACATGAAGGACTCCCAGACTATGAGAAATAAGATTCTCTGGTCTGATGAGACGAAGATAGAACTTTTTGGTGATAATTCTAAGTGGTATGTGTGGAGAAAACCAGGCACTGCTCATCACCTGCCTAATACAATCCCAACAGTGAAACATGGTGGTGGCAGTTGTTAGAACCCTCCTGTTAGTTTTTTCTATTTTGTGGTCATGTGACCTTCTGCCTATTTATTCCAGCTCCGCCCTTCAGGCTTTGCTGGACTTCAGTGTTACTTTGACTCTTAATCTAGCCAGGTGCTTTGTACCTACTGTATCTCTCTAGTTTGTTTGGTCCTTGGACCACTAAGTACTTTTGTCTGTTTGTCTTCTTCTGCTACTACTTCTGCCAGGAGGTGTCCAGTTTTGTCCCAGTCCTTAGTTCTTTTAGGGACCCCTCCCTTTAATCTATAGGTCTGTGTTCAGATTAGCCGCGGACATAGGCGGGTCTGTTTGCAAGGAACAGGTTGCCCGCTGCATCGTAAGGAATCAGCTTAGTCCTATTGTATGGACAGATTTCCTCTCTTTCCTTAGTTCTTGTAGCAGATCATAACAGCAGTATCATGCTATGGGTGTGTTTTTCAGCTGCAGGGACAGGACGACTGGTTGCAATTGAAGGAAACATGAATGCGGCCAAGTACAGAGATATCCTGGATGAAAACCTCTTCCAGAGTGCTCTGCACCTCAGACTTGGCCAAAGGTTCACCTTCCAACAAGACAATGACCCTAAGCACACAGCTAAAATAACAAAGGAGTGGCTTCAGAACAACTATGTGACCATTCTTGACTGGCCCAGCCAGAGCCCTGACCTAAACCCAATTGAGCATCTTTGGAGAGACCTGAAAATGGCTGTCCACCAACGTTTCCCATTCATCCTGACGGAACTGGAGAGGATCTGCAAGGAAGAATGGCAGAGGATCCCAAAATGCTGGTGTGAAAAACTTGTTGCATCATTTCCAAGAAGACTCATGGCTGTACTAGCCCAAAAGGGTGCTTCTACTCAATACTGAGCAAAGGGTCTGAATACTTATGCCCGTGTGATATTTCAGTTTTTCTTTTTTATTAAATTTTGCAAAAATTTCTTCATTTCTGTTTTCTTTCAGACAAGATGGGGTGCAGAGTGGACTTTAATGAGAAAAAAATGAACTTTTTAGAATTTACCAAATGGCTGCAATGAAACAAAGAGTGAAAAATGTAAAGGGGTCTGAATACTTTCCGTACCCAGTGTACATGCATGGAAATAAATGCAGAATTATATTTCTTAATACTGCAGTATCAGATCCTGTCTTGAATTTAACCCCTGTGGTATCCAATGTGAAAATCCACAGGGACTCCCCTGATGAATTACAATTGAGGAAATCATGAATTTTATATTCTCTATCATTACTTAAGGACATAAAACTATCTGTTTTAACCGCATGTAGACACGCTTTGCACCGATTGGCTCCACATCTGAAGAAACCTTTTGTGCTGAGCCAATTTGGTTGTACAGTATTAGTCTCACTCAGGGGTGGATTAAGAGTAGCAAGGGCCCCCTCCACACACCTGATTTATCACGTGACATGTCACATGATCCCCGTGATAGATCATGTGATAGTTCACGGGAAATTAATTTGGCATAATATTAATTGTGCTGCCCCATCTGAGAGCAGCACAATATTGGGGCAGATACCCTGATTCCAGCGATGTGTCACTTTTTCAGCTGCTTGTTGTCATTTTGAGAAAATCACCGTTTTATCTGCTGCAGATCTAGCAGCTCTCTGAATGCTGCGCTCTGTATAGCCCCGCCCACACCACTGATTGGCAGCTTTCTGCCCATGCTCAGTGTACACAGAAATCTACTGATCAGTGATGGGGGTGGGGTCCTACAGAACTTACTAGTCATCTAGTAATAATTACCTTCTGACAAATCAATGATTTTATCAAAACAACACTAAGCAGCCCAGTAAGTGACACATTACTGGAATCAGTGCCTCTAACCCTACATTATGCTGCTCTCAGATTAGGTGGCAAAAACCTGATGACAGATTCCCTTTAAAGGAGCTGTAAACACAAAAAAAGTTTGTATTAAAAAATACAAGCCATTTGTTAAATTAACTTTTTTTCATTGTTAATTCACATTAGACTGTATCTTCAACACTTTTGTCAGCAGGTCTTATTACAGACTCTGAATAGGGCAGCTCTCTCTCTCTCCCTCAGCAGAAAGTCACAGCATGGTTAAAAAACGGGATCTTTTATGATTTTCTCATAATAAATAAAAAAGGACATGCAAGTCCTCCAAACTATTTTCCGTTTCTGTATAGGGGAGGTCCTAAATCTTTCTTGTTCTTTAGTTGATCACATGTCAAAAAGGCAAAGCATTTACTATGAACTCGCCTAAAAAAATATACACTTGGAGAGTAATATCATCATTTGCATGTAAATATTCCTTGCCTCTAAGGGCTCGCTCACACTGTCGTATAACACGGCCGAATGCTATGTGATGTTTTATCGGATAGGACTCGGCCCTATGTTATACTATGGGACAGTGCAGATCTGCGATTATTGGCATGAGAAAATAATCTCATTCGATATTCGGACCATGTGCACCCATACAAGTCTACGGGTGCACGTAAAACATTGGACTGCACTCGGATGTCATCCAAGTGCAGTCCGATGAACACTCACAGAGACTATGGAGAAGATGGAGAAATTAAGTTCTCCATCTTCTCCATATCTGTGCTGCGAGAGAATCGGATCACACTCAGTTGAAGCTCTGACAGAGTTTGAGCCGAGTGTCATTAGCATAATTGGCCCTATTCTCTTGCATGAGAGAATATATGGCTTAGTGAGTGGACCCTAAAACTGAATAGTAGTGACGGACAGGAACCTCACAAGCGGGATCCATGTAGCTCTCAGATGTCATGTAGGTAGGGCTTCATTCCATGGGGTAGGGCTTAATTTCAAGGTATATAAAAAAAATGGACTTCAAATAAAAATTAAATGAACACAAAAAGCACTAATTGAATTATTTTTTTCGTATTTATGTTTGCAGCCCCTTTAAAAACCCTTTGAGGACCAAGACACATATATGTCCCATAGTTTTAAACTGGAAAAAAATTTGATTGAATAAAATGTAAGGTCCTCGAAGGTTTAAGTAGGTCATAAATTCATATGAATACTTGCTCATACAATTGCACATGCCAAAAGATGAAGAAGAACAGAATCAAAAATATGACATTAAGTGGATCACTTACAGGTATTCAAGGTGAAAGAGACCAGCAAAGGCATCGTCTCGAATGACAGTAAATGAGTTAGAATTCAGCAAGCTGAAAATGAAGACAGCAGGTTAGAAGCGAACCAGACTTTATGGTGCTCAGAATTAGTCAAGCAGAATTTATTGACTGCTCTTGCAAAGCACTGAGACTCCCGCTGTGTATAGATGGCGCCGTGCGGCCTCCCGCTGTGTATAGATGGCGCCGTGTGGCCTCCCGCTGTGTATAGATGGCGCCGTGCGGCCTCCCGCTGTGTATAGATGGCACCGTATAGATGGCTACATGCGGCCTCCTGCTGAGTATACGTGTATAGATGGCTACGTGCGGCCTCCTGCTGAGTATAGATGCCGCACGGCGCTCCCCCCAGAGACAGCAGGAGGCCGCACAGCGCCATCTATACTCAGCGGGAGACCGCACGTAGCCATCTATACACAGCAGGAGGCCGCACGGTGACATCTATACTCAGCGGGGGGCCGCAAGTAGCCATCTATACACAGCGGGGGGCGCACGTAGCCATCTATACACAGCAGGAGGCCGCACGGCGCCATCTATACTCAGCGGGGGGCCGCACGTAGCCATCTATACACAGCGGGGGGCGCACGTAGCCATCTATACACAGCGGGGGGCCGCACGTAGCCATCTATACACAGCGGGGGGCCGCACGGCGCCGTCTATACACAGCAGGGGGCCGCACGTAGCCATCTATACACAGCAGGGGGGCGCACGTAGCCATCTATACACAGCTGGGGGCTGCACGTAGCCATCTATACACAGCGGGAGGCTGCACGGCGCCCCCCCAGAGACATCAGGAGGCCGCACGGCGCCAGCTATACTCAGCAGGAGGCCGCATGCAGTCATACACACACACAAACGTATACAGACACGCATAAACACATTTGAAACACAAAAATACATACAAACAGACATCACACAATGACATCTGCCCACACACACACACACAAACAGACAGACATCACACACACACACACACACACACACACACCTGCCCACACACACACACCTGCCCACATACACACACACACATACACACACACACACACATACACACATATACACACATACACACACATACACACACACACACACACATACACACACACATACATACACACACACATACACACACACACACATATACACACACACATACACACATATACACACACACACACATACACACACACATACACACATACATACACACACATACACACACACATACATACACACACACACACACACACACATACACATACATACACACACATACACATACACACACGCTTCTTAAATTCTGAGGAGCAAGAAGTGATTGTTTCCTAGCAGTCCGCTGTTCCTTTTTTGATCACCTCTTAGATTTGTAAGTGGACCCACTAGTCTAGTGTCCATAGAGCACCATACAAGTTTTCTGCTGGGGATTTGTTTTCAGGGCCATGTTCACACATGTCCATGTTGCCGGACACTGCTGTTTCTGTGGCATGTGCATGGATTTATACACTCGCTATTCTCAACAGCTGGACCTTTGGATTTTGGCAATGTTTGCGTTTTTTGACCAGATTCGCGTCAGGCGCTCCCACACTCGTCCCGAGGGGACGAGCATCTCCGGAATTTGCGATTAAGCCTCGGCGTCCACGCTACAGTTTTCTGGCTCTGGAACGCACGCGGTTTGGAGCTGGACGCCGCTATTCGGCGTGCCGCACTCTTATCACATGCCGGACGCGCTGTAATTTTTTCGTAACGTTTCGAGATGAAAAAATTTTTCCAAAGAAATCCTCTCTGCCATCTTCTTTAATAGCCAGCTCTCACCTACAATAGCCAGCCCTCACGAAAAAACTTCGCCGCTGGACGACGCAACACTCGCCATTTTACAGATCCAGCCCGGGAGATGCTCTGCACGCCGCCCCGGGTCGATCCGACGCCATTAAGGCTCCGAAAAAAGGCTTGCAAAAACCTCGTCCGTGCCAGGTCCGAAAAACAAGCCATTTAGCCAGCCCTCACAACATTTCATCACTTGGAAATGACCACCAGATGGCATCTGTGCTTTAAATATCATTCATTACTTGTCAGCCAGAATTCAGCTGCATTTCTGGAAATTGAACACTGGATGGCAGCTGTGCTTTAAAAGCCATTCACTCGTTCGTGATAGACCCTCACAGGAAACACACAATAAGGAGATTTTTCACTTATCCTTCGGTGGAAAGGCTGTGATGGGGGGAGGGGATGATGATGTATCTTTTTTGTCTCTGTTGTTTCACTGAGATTAGGACTTTCAAAGCTGCTGCCTGACCTTGTAAAACATTAACTCTTTTAACACAGATTGTGACCATATAATCAAATGAGAATAAGGAGTTTAATTAAAGGCATTTAAAAAGTTGCAATTTTATTACATCATTATTTAAAAAGACACAAAAATGGCAGCAATAATCACATCCATAGATGGAGCCCATATTTCATATCAAAAATAGGTAAAAGTAAATAGAGCATGTGACCATGTTGTAAAACACTTAAAGTTGTGTAAAAACCGTGGCGTAGGAACGGGCGGTGAAATAAGCGCGCCAAAAAAACTATAAAGTTTAAGTTTTTTTTCCGTAATCCATCAGATGAGCGTGATAACGGAAGCTGCGCTGAACGGCGGCGCGTAGGAACGGGCGGTGAAATAAGCGCGCCAAAAAAACTATAAAGTTTACGTTTTTTTTCCGTAATTCATCAGATGAGCGTGATAACGGACGCTGCGCTGAACGGCGAAGCGTAGGAACGGGCGGTGAAATAAGCGCGCCAAAAAAACTATAAAGTTTACGTTTTTTTTCCGTAATTCATCAGATGAGCGTGATAACGGAAGGTGCGCTGAACGGCGAAGCGTAGGAACGGGCGGTGAAATAAGCGCGCCAAAAAAACTATAAAGTTTACGTTTTTTTTCCGTAATTCATCAGATGAGCGTGATAACGGAAGCTGCGCTGAACGGTGGCGCGTAGTAACAGGCGGTGAAATAAGCGCGCCAAAAAACTATAAAGTTTACTTTTTTTCCATAATTCATTAGATGAGCGTGATAACGGAAGCTGCGTTGAACGGCGGCGCGTAGGAACGGGCGGTGAAATAAGCGCGTCAAAAAAACTATAAAGTTTACGTTTTTTTTCCGTAATTCATCAAATGAGCGTGATAACGGAAGCTGCGCTGAACGGCGGCGCGTAGGAACGGGCGGTGAAATAAGCGCGCCAAAAAAACTATAAAGTTTACGTTTTTTTTCCGTAATTCATCAGATGAGCGTGATAACGGAAGCTGCGCTGAACGGCGGCGCGTAGGAACGGGCGGTGAAATAAGCGCGCCAAAAAATCTATAAAGTTTACGTTTTTTTCCATAATTCATTAGATGAGCGTGATAACGGAAGCTGCGCTGAACGGCGGCGCGTAGGAAAAGGCAGTGAAATAAGCGCGCCAAAAAAACTATAAAGTTTACGTTTTTTTTCCGTAATTTATCAGATGAGCGTGATAACGAACGCAGCCCTTAACGGCGGCGTCAGAGCGACTTTTTTTTGTTGCAGATTGAATTTTAAGTGCTTTTGCTATCATCAAACCTGTAGCCAGCTCTAATCCTCATTGAGCTATTCCAAGGGTGAGGGCTGGCTAAGGGTCGCCCTGGAGGCACCTGTAGCCAGCTCTCATCCTCATTGAGCTGCTCCAAGGGTGAGGGCTGGCTAGGGGTCGCCCTGGAGGCACCTGTAGCCAGCTCTCATCCTCATTGAGCTGCTCCAAGGGTGAGGGCTGGCTAGGGGTCGCCCTGGAGGCACCTGTAGCCAGCTCTCATCCTCATTGAGCTGCTCCAAGGGTGAGGGCTGGCTAGGGGTCGCCCTGGAGGCACCTGTAGCCAGCTCTCATCCTCATTGAGCTGCTCCAAGGGTGAGGGCTGGCTAGGGGTCGCCCTGGAGGCACCTGTAGCCAGCTCTCATCCTCATTGAGCTGCTCCAAGGGTGAGGGCTGGCTAGGGGTCGCCCTGGAGGCACCTGTAGCCAGCTCTCATCCTCATTGAGCTGCTCCAAGGGTGAGGGCTGGCTAGGGGTCGCCCTGGAGGCACCTGTAGCCAGCTCTCATCCTCATTGAGCTGCTCCAAGGGTGAGGGCTGGCTAGGGGTCGCCCTGGAGGCACCTGTAGCCAGCTCTCATCCTCATTGAGCTGCTCCAAGGGTGAGGGCTGGCTAGGGGTCGCCCTGGAGGCACCTGTAGCCAGCTCTCATCCTCATTGAGCTGCTCCAAGGGTGAGGGCTGGCTAGGGGTCGCCCTGGAGGCACCTGTAGCCAGCTCTCATCCTCATTGAGCTATTCGAAGGGTGAGGGCTGGCTACGTGTCGCCCTGGAGGCACCTGTAGCCAACTCTCATCCTCATTGAGCGTGATAACGGACGCTGTGCTGAACGGCGGCGCATAGGAACGGGCGGTGAAATAAGCACGCCAAAAAAACTATAAAGTTTACGTTTTTTTTCCGTAATTCATCAGATGAGGGTGATAACGGACGCTGTGCTGAACGGCGGCGCGTAGGAACGGGCGGTGAAATAAGCGCGCCAAAAAAACTATAAAATTTACGTTTTTTTTCCGTAATTCATCAGATGAGCGTGATAACGGAAGCTGCGCTGAACGGCGGCGCGTAGGAACGGGCGGTGAAATAAGCGCGCCAAAAAAACTATAAAGTTTACGTTTTTTTTCCGTAATTCATCAGATGAGCGTGATAACGGACGCTGCGCTGAACGGCGAAGCGTAGGAACGGGCGGTGAAATAAGCGCGCCAAAAAAACTATAAAGTTTACGTTTTTTTTCCGTAATTCATCAGATGAGCGTGATAACGGAAGGTGCGCTGAACGGCGAAGCGTAGGAACGGGCGGTGAAATAAGCGCGCCAAAAAAACTATAAAGTTTACGTTTTTTTTCCGTAATTCATCAGATGAGCGTGATAACGGAAGCTGCGCTGAACGGTGGCGCGTAGTAACAGGCGGTGAAATAAGCGCGCCAAAAAACTATAAAGTTTACTTTTTTTCCATAATTCATTAGATGAGCGTGATAACGGAAGCTGCGTTGAACGGCGGCGCGTAGGAACGGGCGGTGAAATAAGCGCGTCAAAAAAACTATAAAGTTTACGTTTTTTTTCCGTAATTCATCAAATGAGCGTGATAACGGAAGCTGCGCTGAACGGCGGCGCGTAGGAACGGGCGGTGAAATAAGCGCGCCAAAAAAACTATAAAGTTTACGTTTTTTTTCCGTAATTCATCAGATGAGCGTGATAACGGAAGCTGCGCTGAACGGCGGCGCGTAGGAACGGGCGGTGAAATAAGCGCGCCAAAAAATCTATAAAGTTTACGTTTTTTTCCATAATTCATTAGATGAGCGTGATAACGGAAGCTGCGCTGAACGGCGGCGCGTAGGAAAAGGCAGTGAAATAAGCGCGCCAAAAAAACTATAAAGTTTACGTTTTTTTTCCGTAATTTATCAGATGAGCGTGATAACGAACGCAGCCCTTAACGGCGGCGTCAGAGCGACTTTTTTTTGTTGCAGATTGAATTTTAAGTGCTTTTGCTATCATCAAACCTGTAGCCAGCTCTAATCCTCATTGAGCTATTCCAAGGGTGAGGGCTGGCTAAGGGTCGCCCTGGAGGCACCTGTAGCCAGCTCTCATCCTCATTGAGCTGCTCCAAGGGTGAGGGCTGGCTAGGGGTCGCCCTGGAGGCACCTGTAGCCAGCTCTCATCCTCATTGAGCTGCTCCAAGGGTGAGGGCTGGCTAGGGGTCGCCCTGGAGGCACCTGTAGCCAGCTCTCATCCTCATTGAGCTGCTCCAAGGGTGAGGGCTGGCTAGGGGTCGCCCTGGAGGCACCTGTAGCCAGCTCTCATCCTCATTGAGCTGCTCCAAGGGTGAGGGCTGGCTAGGGGTCGCCCTGGAGGCACCTGTAGCCAGCTCTCATCCTCATTGAGCTGCTCCAAGGGTGAGGGCTGGCTAGGGGTCGCCCTGGAGGCACCTGTAGCCAGCTCTCATCCTCATTGAGCTGCTCCAAGGGTGAGGGCTGGCTAGGGGTCGCCCTGGAGGCACCTGTAGCCAGCTCTCATCCTCATTGAGCTGCTCCAAGGGTGAGGGCTGGCTAGGGGTCGCCCTGGAGGCACCTGTAGCCAGCTCTCATCCTCATTGAGCTGCTCCAAGGGTGAGGGCTGGCTAGGGGTCGCCCTGGAGGCACCTGTAGCCAGCTCTCATCCTCATTGAGCTATTCGAAGGGTGAGGGCTGGCTACGTGTCGCCCTGGAGGCACCTGTAGCCAACTCTCATCCTCATTGAGCGTGATAACGGACGCTGTGCTGAACGGCGGCGCATAGGAACGGGCGGTGAAATAAGCACGCCAAAAAAACTATAAAGTTTACGTTTTTTTTCCGTAATTCATCAGATGAGGGTGATAACGGACGCTGTGCTGAACGGCGGCGCGTAGGAACGGGCGGTGAAATAAGCGCGCCAAAAAAACTATAAAATTTACGTTTTTTTTCCGTAATTCATCAGATGAGCGTGATAACGGAAGCTGCGCTAAACGGCGGCGCGTAGGAACGGGCGGTGAAATAAGCGCGCCAAAAAAGCTATAAAGTGTACGTTTTTTTTCCATAATTCATTAGATGAGCGTGATAACGGAAGCTGCGTTGAACGGCGGCGCGTAGGAACGGGCGGTGAAATAAGCGCGCCAAAAAAACTATAAAGTTTACGTTTTTTTTCCGTAATTCATCAGATGAGCGTGATAACGGATGCTGTGCTGAACGGCGGCACGTAGGAACGGGCGATGAAATAAGTGCGCCAAAAAAACTATAAAGTTTACGTTTTTTTTCCGTAATTCATCAGATGAGCGTGATAACGGACGCTGCGCTGAATGGCGGCGCGTAGGAACGGGCGGTGAAATAAGCGCGCCAAAAAAACTATAAAGTTTACGTTTTTTTTCCGTAATTCATCAGATGAGCGTGATAACGGATGCTGTGCTGAACGGCGGCACGTAGGAACGGGCGATGAAATAAGTGCGCCAAAAAAACGATAAAGTTTACGTTTTTTTTCTGTAATTTATCAGATCAGCGTGATAACGGACGCAGCCCTTAACGGCGGCGTCAGAGCGACTTTATTTTGTTGCAGATTGAATTTTAAGTGCTTTTGCTATCATCAAACCTGTAGCCAGCTCTCATCCTCATTGAGCTATTCCAAGGGTGAGGGCTGGCTAGGGGTCGCCCTGGAGGCACCTGTAGCCAGCTCTCATCCTCATTGAGCTGCTCCAAGGGTGAGGGCTGGCTAGGGGTCGCCCTGGAGGCACCTGTAGCCAGCTCTCATCCTCATTGAGCTGCTCCAAGGGTGAGGGCTGGCTAGGGGTCGCCCTGGAGGCACCTGTAGCCAGCTCTCATCCTCATTGAGCTGCTCCAAGGGTGAGGGCTGGCTAGGGGTCGCCCTGGAGGCACCTGTAGCCAGCTCTCATCCTCATTGAGCTGCTCCAAGGGTGAGGGCTGGCTAGGGGTCGCCCTGGAGGCACCTGTAGCCAGCTCTCATCCTCATTGAGCTGCTCCAAGGGTGAGGGCTGGCTAGGGGTCGCCCTGGAGGCACCTGTAGCCAGCTCTCATCCTCATTGAGCTGCTCCAAGGGTGAGGGCTGGCTAGGGGTCGCCCTGGAGGCACCTGTAGCCAGCTCTCATCCTCATTGAGCTATTCCAAGGGTGAGGGCTGGCTACGTGTCGCCCTGGAGGCACTTGTAGCCAGCTCTCATCCTCATTGAGCGTGATAACGGACGCTGCGCTGAACGGCGGCGCATAGGAACGGGCGGTGAAATAAGCGCGCCAAAAAAACTATAAAGTTTACGTTTTTTTTCCGTAATTCATCAGATGAGCGTGATAACGGATGCTGTGCTGAACGGCGGCACGTAGGAACGGGCGATGAAATAAGTGCGCCAAAAAAACGATAAAGTTTACGTTTTTTTTCTGTAATTTATCAGATCAGCGTGATAACGGACGCAGCCCTTAACGGCGGCGTCAGAGCGACTTTATTTTGTTGCAGATTGAATTTTAAGTGCTTTTGCTATCATCAAACCTGTAGCCAGCTCTCATCCTCATTGAGCTGCTCCAAGGGTGAGGGCTGGCTAGGGGTCGCCCTGGAGGCACCTGTAGCCAGCTCTCATCCTCATTGAGCTGCTCCAAGGGTGAGGGCTGGCTAGGGGTCACCCTGGAGGCACCTGTAGCCAGCTCTCATCCTCATTGAGCTGCTCCAAGGGTGAGGGCTGGCTAGGGGTCGCCCTGGAGGCACCTGTAGCCAGCTCTCATCCTCATTGAGCTGCTCCAAGGGTGAGGGCTGGCTAGGGGTCGCCCTGGAGGCACCTGTAGCCAGCTCTCATCCTCATTGAGCTGCTCCAAGGGTGAGGGCTGGCTAGGGGTCGCCCTGGAGGCACCTGTAGCCAGCTCTCATCCTCATTGAGCTGCTCCAAGGGTGAGGGCTGGCTAGGGGTCGCCCTGGAGGCACCTGTAGCCAGCTCTCATCCTCATTGAGCTGCTCCAAGGGTGAGGGCTGGCTAGGGGTCGCCCTGGAGGCACCTGTAGCCAGCTCTCATCCTCATTGAGCTGCTCCAAGGGTGAGGGCTGGCTAGGGGTCGCCCTGGAGGCACCTGTAGCCAGCTCTCATCCTCATTGAGCTATTCCAAGGGTGAGGGCTGGCTACGTGTCGCCCTGGAGGCACTTGTAGCCAGCTCTCATCCTCATTGAGCGTGATAACGGACGCTGCGCTGAACGGCGGCGCATAGGAACGGGCGGTGAAATAAGCGCGCCAAAAAAACTATAAAGTTTACGTTTTTTTCCGTAATTCATCAGATGAGGGTGATAACGGACGCTGCGCTGAACGGCGGCGCGTAGGAACGGGCGGTGAAATAAGCGCGCCAAAAAAACTATAAAATTTACGTTTTTTTTCCGTAATTCATCAGATGAGCGTGATAACGGACGCTGCGCTGAATGGCGGCGCGTAGGAACGGGCGGTGAAATAAGCGCGCCAAAAAAACTATAAAGTTTACGTTTTTTTTCCGTAATTCATCAGATGAGGGTGATAACGGACGCTGCGCTGAACGGCGGCGCGTAGGAACGGGCGGTGAAATAAGCGCGCCAAAAAAACTATAAAATTTACGTTTTTTTTCCGTAATTCATCAGATGAGCGTGATAACGGAAGCTGCGCTAAACGGCGGCGCGTAGGAACGGGCGGTGAAATAAGCGCGCCAAGAAAGCTATAAAGTGTACGTTTTTTTTCCATAATTCATTAGATGAGCGTGATAACGGAAGCTGCGTTGAACGGCGGCGCGTAGGAACGGGCGGTGAAATAAGCGCGCCAAAAAAACTATAAAGTTTACGTTTTTTTCCGTAATTCATCAGATGAGCGTGATAACGGATGCTGTGCTGAACGGCGGCACGTAGGAACGGGCGATGAAATAAGTGCGCCAAAAAAACTATAAAGTTTACGTTTTTTTTCCGTAATTCATCAGATGAGCGTGATAACGGATGCTGTGCTGAACGGCGGCACGTAGGAACGGGCGATGAAATAAGTGCGCCAAAAAAACGATAAAGTTTACGTTTTTTTTCTGTAATTTATCAGATCAGCGTGATAACGGACGCAGCCCTTAACGGCGGCGTCAGAGCGACTTTATTTTGTTGCAGATTGAATTTTAAGTGCTTTTGCTATCATCAAACCTGTAGCCAGCTCTCATCCTCATTGAGCTATTCCAAGGGTGAGGGCTGGCTAAGGGTCGTCCTGGAGGCACCTGTAGCCAGCTCTCATCCTCATTGAGCTGCTCCAAGGGTGAGGGCTGGCTAGGGGTCGCCCTGGAGGCACCTGTAGCCAGCTCTCATCCTCATTGAGCTGCTCCAAGGGTGAGGGCTGGCTAGGGGTCGCCCTGGAGGCACCTGTAGCCAGCTCTCATCCTCATTGAGCTGCTCCAAGGGTGAGGGCTGGCTAGGGGTCGCCCTGGAGGCACCTGTAGCCAGCTCTCAACCTCATTGAGCTGCTCCAAGGGTGAGGGCTGGCTAGGGGTCGCCCTGGAGGCACCTGTAGCCAGCTCTCATCCTCATTGAGCTATTCCAAGGGTGAGGGCTGGCTACGTGTCGCCCTGGAGGCACTTGTAGCCAGCTCTCATCCTCATTGAGCATGATAACGGACGCTGCGCTGAACGGCGGCGCATAGGAACGGGCGGTGAAATAAGCGCGCCAAAAAAACTATAAAGTTTACGTTTTTTTTCCGTAATTCATCAGATGAGGGTGATAACGGACGCTGCGCTGAACGGCGGCGCGTAGGAACGGGCAGTGAAATAAGCGCGCCAAAAAAACTATAAAGTTTACGTTTTTTTTCCGTAATTCATCAGATGAGCGTGATAACGGACGCTGCACTGAATGGCGGCGCGTAGGAACGGGCGGTGAAAAAAGCGCGCCAAAAAAACTATAAAGTTTACGTTTTTTTTTCCGTAATTCATCAGATGAGCGTGATAACGGATGCTGTGCTGAACGGCGGCACGTAGGAACGGGCGATGAAATAAGTGCGCCAAAAAAACTATAAAGTTTACGTTTTTTTTCCGTAATTCATCAGATGAGCGTGATAACGGATGCTGTGCTGAACGGCGGCACGTAGGAACGGGCGATGAAATAAGTGCGCCAAAAAAACGATAAAGTTTACGTTTTTTTTCTGTAATTTATCAGATCAGCGTGATAACGGACGCAGCCCTTAACGGCGGCGTCAGAGCGACTTTATTTTGTTGCATTTGAATTTTAAGTGCTTTTGCTATCATCAAACCTGTAGCCAGCTCTCATCCTCATTGAGCTATTCCAAGGGTGAGGGCTGGCTAAGGGTCGCCCTGGAGGCACCTGTAGCCAGCTCTCATCCTCATTGAGCTGCTCCAAGGGTGAGGGCTGGCTAGGGGTCGCCCTGGAGGCACCTGTAGCCAGCTCTCATCCTCATTGAGCTGCTCCAAGGGTGAGGGCTGGCTACGGGTCGCCCTGGAGGCACCTGTAGCCAGCTCTCATCCTCATTGAGCTGCTCCAAGGGTGAGGGCTGGCTAGGGTTCGCCCTGGAGGCACCTGTAGCCAGCTCTCATCCTCATTGAGCTGCTCCAAGGGTGAGGGCTGGCTAGGGGTCGCCCTGGAGGCACCTGTAGCCAGCTCTCATCCTCATTGAGCTATTCCAAGGGTGAGGGCTGGCTACGTGTCGCCCTGGAGGCACTTGTAGCCAGCTCTCATCCTCATTGAGCGTGATAACGGACGCTGCGCTGAACGGCGGCGCATAGGAACGGGCGGTGAAATAAGCGCGCCAAAAAAACTATAAAGTTTACGTTTTTTTTCCGTAATTCATCAGATGAGCGTGATAACGGACGCTGCGCTGAATGGCGGCGCGTAGGAACGGGCGGTGAAATAAGCGCGCCAAAAAAACTATAAAGTTTACGTTTTTTTTCCGTAATTCATCAGATGAGCGTGATAACGGATGCTGTGCTGAACGGCGGCACGTAGGAACGGGCGATGAAATAAGTGCGCCAAAAAAACGATAAAGATTACGTTTTTTTTCTGTAATTCATCAGATGAGCGTGATAACGGATGCTGTGCTGAACGGCGGCACGTAGGAACGGGCGATGAAATAAGTGCGCCAAAAAAACGATAAAGTTTACGTTTTTTTTCTGTAATTTATCAGATCACCGTGATAACAGACGCAGCCCTTAACGGCGGCGTCAGAGCGACTTTTTTTTGTTGCAGATTGAATTTTAAGTGCTTTTGCTATCATCAAACCTGTAGCCAGCTCTCATCCTCATTGAGCTATTCCAAGGGTGAGGGCTGGCTAAGGGTCGCCCTGGAGGCACCTGTAGCCAGCTCTCATCCTCATTGAGCTGCTCCAAGGGTGAGGGCTGGCTAGGGGTCGCCCTGGAGGCACCTGTAGCCAGCTCTCATCCTCATTGAGCTGCTCCAAGGGTGAGGGCTGGCTAGGGGTCGCCCTGGAGGCACCTGTAGCCAGCTCTCATCCTCATTGAGCTGCTCCAAGGGTGAGGGCTGGCTACGGGTCGCCCTGGAGGCACCTGTAGCCAGCTCTCATCCTCATTGAGCTGCTCCAAGGGTGAGGGCTGGCTAGGGGTCGCCCTGGAGGCACCTGTAGCCAGCTCTCATCCTCATTGAGCTGCTCCAAGGGTGAGGGCTGGCTAGGGGTCGCCCTGGAGGCACCTGTAGCCAGCTCTCATCCTCATTGAGCTGCTCCAAGGGTGAGGGCTGGCTAGGGGTCGCCCTGGAGGCACCTGTAGCCAGCTCTCATCCTCATTGAGCTGCTCCAAGGGTGAGGGCTGGCTAGGGGTCGCCCTGGAGGCACCTGTAGCCAGCTCTCATCCTCATTGAGCTGCTCCAAGGGTGAGGGCTGGCTAGGGGTCGCCCTGGAGGCACCTGTAGCCAGCTCTCATCCTCATTGAGCTATTCGAAGGGTGAGGGCTGGCTACGTGTCGCCCTGGAGGCACCTGTAGCCAACTCTCATCCTCATTGAGCGTGATAACGGACGCTGCGCTGAACGG
Source organism: Phyllobates terribilis (assembly GCF_046119375.1). Classification (NCBI taxonomy): domain Eukaryota; kingdom Metazoa; phylum Chordata; class Amphibia; order Anura; family Dendrobatidae; genus Phyllobates; species Phyllobates terribilis. The sequence goes on along the minus strand of NW_027363305.1, from coordinate 1,012,509 downwards.
CGGCGCATAGGAACGGGCGGTGAAATAAGCGCGCCAAAAAAACTATAAAGTTTACGTTTTTTTTCCGTAATTCATCAGATGAGGGTGATAACGGACGCTGCGCTGAACGGCGGCGCGTAGGAACGGGCGGTGAAATAAGCGCGCCAAAAAAACTATAAAATTTACGTTTTTTTTCCGTAATTCATCAGATGAGCGTGATAACGGAAGCTGCGCTAAACGGCGGCGCGTAGGAACGGGCGGTGAAATAAGCGCGCCAAAAAAGCTATAAAGTGTACGTTTTTTTTCCATAATTCATTAGATGAGCGTGATAACGGAAGCTGCGTTGAACGGCGGCGCGTAGGAACGGGCGGTGAAATAAGCGCGCCAAAAAAACTATAAAGTTTACGTTTTTTTCCGTAATTCATCAGATGAGCGTGATAACGGATGCTGTGCTGAACGGCGGCACGTAGGAACGGGCGATGAAATAAGTGCGCCAAAAAAACTATAAAGTTTACGTTTTTTTTCCGTAATTCATCAGATGAGCGTGATAACGGATGCTGTGCTGAACGGCGGCACGTAGGAACGGGCGATGAAATAAGTGCGCCAAAAAAACTATAAAGTTTACGTTTTTTTTCTGTAATTTATCAGATCAGCGTGATAACGGACGCAGCCCTTAACGGCGGCGTCAGAGCGACTTTATTTTGTTGCAGATTGAATTTTAAGTGCTTTTGCTATCATCAAACCTGTAGCCAGCTCTCATCCTCATTGAGCTATTCCAAGGGTGAGGGCTGGCTAAGGGTCGCCCTGGAGGCACCTGTAGCCAGCTCTCATCCTCATTGAGCTGCTCCAAGGGTGAGGGCTGGCTAGGGGTCGCCCTGGAGGCACCTGTAGCCAGCTCTCATCCTCATTGAGCTGCTCCAAGGGTGAGGGCTGGCTAGGGGTCGCCCTGGAGGCACCTGTAGCCAGCTCTCATCCTCATTGAGCTGCTCCAAGGGTGAGGGCTGGCTACGGGTCGCCCTGGAGGCACCTGTAGCCAGCTCTCATCCTCATTGAGCTGCTCCAAGGGTGAGGGCTGGCTAGGGGTCGCCCTGGAGGCACCTGTAGCCAGCTCTCATCCTCATTGAGCTGCTCCAAGGGTGAGGGCTGGCTAGGGGTCGCCCTGGAGGCACCTGTAGCCAGCTCTCATCCTCATTGAGCTGCTCCAAGGGTGAGGGCTGGCTAGGGTTCGCCCTGGAAGCACCTGTAGCCAGCTCTCATCCTCATTGAGCTGCTCCAAGGGTGAGGGCTGGCTAGGGGTCGCCCTGGAGGCACCTGTAGCCAGCTCTCATCCTCATTGAGCTATTCCAAGGGTGAGGGCTGGCTACGTGTCGCCCTGGAGGCACTTGTAGCCAGCTCTCATCCTCATTGAGCGTGATAACGGACGCTGCGCTGAACGGCGGCGCATAGGAACGGGCGGTGAAATAAGCACGCCAAAAAAAACTATAAAGTTTACGTTTTTTTCCCGTAATTCATCAGATGAGGGTGATAACGGACGCTGCGTTGAACGGCGGTGCGTAGGAACGGGCGGTGAAATAAGCGCGCCAAAAAAACTATAAAGTTTACGTTTTTTTTCCGTAATTCATCAGATGAGCGTGATAACGGACGCTGCGCTGAATGGCGGCGCGTAGGAACGGGCGGTGAAATAAGCGCGCCAAAAAAACTATAAAGTTTACGTTTTTTTTCCGTAAATCATCAGATGAGCGTGATAACGGATGCTGTGCTGAACGGCGGCACGTAGGAACGGGCGATGAAATAAGTGCGCCAAAAAAACGATAAAGTTTACGTTTTTTTTCTGTAATTTATCAGATCACCGTGATAACGGACGCAGCCCTTAACGGCGGCGTCAGAGCGACTTTTTTTGTTGCAGATTGAATTTTAAGTGCTTTTGCTATCATCAAACCTGTAGCCAGCTCTCATCCTCATTGAGCTATTCCAAGGGTGAGGGCTGGCTAAGGGTCGCCCTGGAGGCACCTGTAGCCAGCTCTCATCCTCATTGAGCTGCTCCAAGGGTGAGGGCTGGCTAGGGGTCGCCCTGGAGGCACCTGTAGCCAGCTCTCATCCTCATTGAGCTGCTCCAAGGGTGAGGGCTGGCTAGGGGTCGCCCTGGAGGCACCTGTAGCCAGCTCTCATCCTCATTGAGCTGCTCCAAGGGTGAGGGCTGGCTACGGGTCGCCCTGGAGGCACCTGTAGCCAGCTCTCATCCTCATTGAGCTGCTCCAAGGGTGAGGGCTGGCTAGGGGTCGCCCTGGAGGCACCTGTAGCCAGCTCTCATCCTCATTGAGCTGCTCCAAGGGTGAGGGCTGGCTAGGGGTCGCCCTGGAGGCACCTGTAGCCAGCTCTCATCCTCATTGAGCTGCTCCAAGGGTGAGGGCTGGCTAGGGGTCGCCCTGGAGGCACCTGTAGCCAGCTCTCATCCTCATTGAGCTGCTCCAAGGGTGAGGGCTGGCTAGGGGTCGCCCTGGAGGCACCTGTAGCCAGCTCTCATCCTCATTGAGCTGCTCCAAGGGTGAGGGCTGGCTACGGGTCGCCCTGGAGGCACCTGTAGCCAGCTCTCATCCTCATTGAGCTGCTCCAAGGGTGAGGGCTGGCTAGGGGTCGCCCTGGAGGCACCTGTAGCCAGCTCTCATCCTCATTGAGCTGCTCCAAGGGTGAGGGCTGGCTAGGGGTCGCCCTGGAGGCACCTGTAGCCAGCTCTCATCCTCATTGAGCTGCTCCAAGGGTGAGGGCTGGCTAGGGGTCGCCCTGGAGGCACCTGTAGCCAGCTCTCATCCTCATTGAGCTGCTCCAAGGGTGAGGGCTGGCTAGGGGTCGCCCTGGAGGCACCTGTAGCCAGCTCTCATCCTCTTTGAGCTGCTCCAAGGGTGAGGGCTGGCTAGGGGTCGCCCTGGAGGCACCTGTAGCCAGCTCTCATCCTCATTGAGCTGCTCCAAGGGTGAGGGCTGGCTAGGGGTCGCCCTGGAGGCACCTGTAGCCAGCTCTCATCCTCATTGAGCTGCTCCAAGGGTGAGGGCTGGCTAGGGGTCGCCCTGGAGACACCTGTAGCCAGCTCTCATCCTCATTGAGCTATTCGAAGGGTGAGGGCTGGCTACGTGTCGCCCTGGAGGCACCTGTAGCCAACTCTCATCCTCATTGAGCGTGATAACGGACGCTGCGCTGAACGGCGGCGCATAGGAACGGGCGGTGAAATAAGCGCGCCAAAAAAACTATAAAGTTTACGTTTTTTTTCGTAATTCATCAGATGAGGGTGATAACGGACGCTGCGCTGAACGGCGGCGCGTAGGAACGGGCGGTGAAATAAGCGCGCCAAAAAAACTATAAAATTTACGTTTTTTTTCCGTAATTCATCAGATGAGCGTGATAACGGACGCTGCGCTGAATGGCGGCGCGTAGGAACGGGCGGTGAAATAAGCGCGCCAAAAAAACTATAAAATTTACGTTTTTTTTCCGTAAATCATCAGATGAGCGTGATAACGGATGCTGTGCTGAACGGCGGCACGTAGGAACGGGCGATGAAATAAGTGCGCCAAAAAAACGATAAAGTTTACGTTTTTTTTCTGTAATTTATCAGATCACCGTGATAACGGACGCAGCCCTTAACGGCGGCGTCAGAGCGACTTTTTTTTGTTGCAGATTGAATTTTAAGTGCTTTTGCTATCATCAAACCTGTAGCCAGCTCTCATCCTCATTGAGCTATTCCAAGGGTGAGGGCTGGCTAAGGGTCGCCCTGGAGTCACCTGTAGCCAGCTCTCATCCTCATTGAGCTGCTCCAAGGGTGAGGGCTGGCTAGGGGTCGCCCTGGAGGCACCTGTAGCCAGCTCTCATCCTCATTGAGCTGCTCCAAGGGTGAGGGCTGGCTAGGGGTCGCCCTGGAGGCACCTGTAGCCAGCTCTCATCCTCATTGAGCTGCTCCAAGGGTGAGGGCTGGCTAGGGGTCGCCCTGGAGGCACCTGTAGCCAGCTCTCATCCTCATTGAGCTGCTCCAAGGGTGAGGGCTGGCTAGGGGTCGCCCTGGAGGCACCTGTAGCCAGCTCTCATCCTCATTGAGCTGCTCCAAGGGTGAGGGCTGGCTAGGGGTCGCCCTGGAGGCACCTGTAGCCAGCTCTCATCCTCATTGAGCTGCTCCAAGGGTGAGGGCTGGCTAGGGGTCGGCCTGGAGGCACCTGTAGCCAGCTCTCATCCTCATTGAGCAGCTCCAAGGGTGAGGGCTGGCTAGGGGTCGCCCTGGAGGCACCTGTAGCCAGCTCTCATCCTCATTGAGCTGCTCCAAGGGTGAGAGCTGGCTAGGGGTCGCCCTGGAGGCACCTGTAGCCAGCTCTCATCCTCATTGAGCTGCTCCAAGGGTGAGGGCTGGCTAGGGGTCGCCCTGGAGGCACCTGTAGCCAGCTCTCATCCTCATTGAGCTGCTCCAAGGGTGAGGGCTGGCTAGGGGTCGCCCTGGAGGCACCTGTAGCCAGCTCTCATCCTCATTGAGCTGCTCCAAGGGTGAGGGCTGGCTAGGGGTCGCCCTGGAGGCACCTGTAGCCAGCTCTCATCCTCATTGAGCTGCTCCAAGGGTGAGGGCTGGCTAGGGGTCGCCCTGGAGGCACCTGTAGCCAGCTCTCATCCTCATTGAGCTGCTCCAAGGGTGAGGGCTGGCTAGGGGTCGCCCTGGAGGCACCTGTAGCCAGCTCTCATCCTCATTGAGCTGCTCCAAGGGTGAGGGCTGGCTAGGGGTCGCCCTGGAGGCACCTGTAGCCAGCTCTCATCCTCATTGAGCTGCTCCAAGGGTGAGGGCTGGCTAGGGGTCGCCCTGGAGGCACCTGTAGCCAGCTCTCATCCTCATTGAGCAGCTCCAAGGGTGAGGGCTGGCTAGGGGTCGCCCTGGAGGCACCTGTAGCCAGCTCTCATCCTCATTGAGCTGCTCCAAGGGTGAGAGCTGGCTAGGGGTCGCCCTGGAGGCACCTGTAGCCAGCTCTCATCCTCATTGAGCTGCTCCAAGGGTGAGGGCTGGCTAGGGGTCGCCCTGGAGGCACCTGTAGCCAGCTCTCATCCTCATTGAGCTGCTCCAAGGGTGAGGGCTGGCTAGGGGTCGCCCTGGAGGCACCTGTAGCCAGCTCTCATCCTCATTGAGCTGCTCCAAGGGTGAGGGCTGGCTAGGGGTCGCACTGGAGGCACCTGTAGCCAGCTCTCATCCTCATTGAGCTGCTCCAAGGGTGAGGGCTGGCTAGGGGTCGCCCTGGAGACACCTGTAGCCAGCTCTCATCCTCATTGAGCTATTCGAAGGGTGAGGGCTGGCTACGTGTCGCCCTGGAGGCACCTGTGGCCAACTCTCATCCTCATTGAGCGTGATAACGGACGCTGCGCTGAACGGCGGCGCATAGGAACGGGCGGTGAAATAAGCGCGCCAAAAAAACTATAAAGTTTACGTTTTTTTTCGTAATTCATCAGATGAGGGTGATAACGGACGCTGCGCTGAACGGCGGCGCGTAGGAACGGGCGGTGAAATAAGCGCGCCAAAAAAACTATAAAATTTACGTTTTTTTTCCGTAATTCATCAGATGAGCGTGATAACGGAAGCTGCGCTGAACGGCGGCGCGTAGGAACGGGCGGTGAAATAAGCGCGCCAAAAAAGCTATAAAGTGAACGTTTTTTTTCCATAATTCATTAGATGAGCGTGATAAAGGAAGCTGCGTTGAACGGCGGCGCGTAGGAACGGGCGGTGAAATAAGCGCGCCAAAAAAACTATAAAGTTTACGTTTTTTTTCCGTAATTCATCAGATGAGCGTGATAACGGACGCTGCGCTGAATGGCGGCGCGTAGGAACGGGCGGTGAAATAAGCGCGCCAAAAAAACTATAAAGTTTACGTTTTTTTTCCGTAATTCATCAGATGAGCGTGATAACGGATGCTGTGCTGAACGGCGGCACGTAGGAACGGGTGGTGAAATAAGTGCGCCAAAAAAACGATAAAGTTTACGTTTTTTTTCTGTAATTTATCAGATGAGCGTGATAACGGACGCAGCCCTTAACGGCGGCGTCAGAGCGACTTTTTTTTGTTGCAGATTGAATTTTAAGTGCTTTTGGTATCATCAAACCTGTAGCCAGCTCTCATCCTCATTGAGCTATTCCAAGGGTGAGGGCTGGCTAGGGGTCGCCCTGGAGGCACCTGTAGCCAGCTCTCATCCTCATTGAGCTGCTCCAAGGGTGAGGGCTGGCTAGGGGTCGCCCTGGAGGCACCTGTAGCCAGCTCTCATCCTCATTGAGCTGCTCCAAGGGTGAGGGCTGGCTAGGGGTCGCCCTGGAGGCACCTGTAGCCAGCTCTCATCCTCATTGAGCTGCTCCAAGGGTGAGGGCTGGCTAGGGGTCGCCCTGGAGGCACCTGTAGCCAGCTCTCATCCTCATTGAGCTGCTCCAAGGGTGAGGGCTGGCTAGGGGTCGCCCTGGAGGCACCTGTAGCCAGCTCTCATCCTCATTGAGCTGCTCCAAGCGTGAGGGCTGGCTAGGGGTCGCCCTGGAGGCACCTGTAGCCAGCTCTCATCCTCATTGAGCTGCTCCAAGGGTGAGGGCTGGCTAGGGGTCGCCCTGGAGTCACCTGTAGCCAGCTCTCATCCTCATTGAGCTGCTCCAAGGGTGAGGGCTGGCTAGGGTCGCCCGGGAGGCACCTGTAGCCAGCTCTCATCCTCATTGAGCTGCTCCAAGGGTGAGGGCTGGCTAGGGGTCGCCCTGGAGGCACCTGTAGCCAGCTCTCATCCTCATTGAGCTGCTCCAAGGGTGAGGGCTGGCTAGGGGTCGGCCTGGAGGCACCTGTAGCCAGCTCTCATCCTCATTGAGCTATTCCAAGGGTGAGGGCTGGCTACGTGTCGCCCTGGAGGCACTTGTAGCCAGCTCTCATCCTCATTGAGCGTGATAACGGACGCTGCGCTGAACGGCGGCGCATAGGAACGGGCGGTGAAATAAGCGCGCCAAAAAAAACTATAAAGTTTACGTTTTTTTTCCGTAATTCATCAGATGAGGGTGATAACGGACGCTGCGCTGAACGGCGGCGCGTAGGAACGGGCGGTGAAATAAGCGCGCCAAAAAAACTATAAAGTTTACGTTTTTTTTCCGTAATTCATCAGATGAGCATGATAACGGACGCTGCGCTGAATGGCGGCGCGTAGGAACGGGCGGTGAAATAAGCGCGCCAAAAAAACTATAAAGTTTACTTTTTTTTTCCGTAATTCATCAGATTAGCGTGATAACGGATGCTGTGCTGAACGGCGACACGTAGGAACGGGCGATGAAATAAGTGCGCCAAAAAAACGATAAAGTTTACGTTTTTTTTCTGTAATTTATCAGATCAGCGTGATAACGGACGCAGCCCTTAACGGCGGCGTCAGAGCGACTTTTTTTTGTTGTAGATTGAATTTTAAGTGCTTTTGCTATCATCAAACCTGTAGCCAGCTCTCATCCTCATTGAGCTATTCCAAGGGTGAGGGCTGGCTAAGGGTCGCCCTGGAGGCACCTCTAGCCAGCTCTCATCCTCATTGAGCTGCTCCAAGGGTGAGGGCTGGCTAGGGGTTGCCCTGGAGGCACCTGTAGCCAGCTCTCATCCTCATTGAGCTGCTCCAAGGGTGAGGGCTGGCTAGGGGTCGCCCTGGAGGCACCTGTAGCCAGCTCTCATCCTCATTGAGCTGCTCCAAGGGTGAGGGCTGGCTAGGGGTCGCCCTGGAGGCACCTGTAGCCAGCTCTCATCCTCATTGAGCTGCTCCAAGGGTGAGGGCTGGCTAGGGGTCGCCCTGGAGGCACCTGTAGCCAGCTCTCATCCTCATTGAGCTGCTCCAAGGGTGAGGGCTGGCTAGGGGTCGCCCTGGAGGCACCTGTAGCCAGCTCTCATCCTCATTGAGCTGCTCCAAGGGTGAGGGCTGGCTAGGGGTCGCCCTGGAGGCACCTGTAGCCAGCTCTCATCCTCATTGAGCTGCTCCAAGGGTGAGGGCTGGCTAGGGGTCGCCCTGGAGGCACCTGTAGCCAGCTCTCATCCTCATTGAGCTGCTCCAAGGGTGAGGGCTGGCTAGGGGTCGCCCTGGAGGCACCTGTAGCCAGCTCTCATCCTCATTGAGCTGCTCCAAGGGTGAGGGCTGGCTAGGGGTCGCCCTGGAGGCACCTGTAGCCAGCTCTCATCCTCATTGAGCTGCTCCAAGGGTGAGGGCTGGCTAGGGGTCGCCCTGGAGGCACCTGTAGCCAGCTCTCATCCTCATTGAGCTGCTCCAAGGTTGAGGGCTGGCTAGGGGTCGCCCTGGAGGCACCTGTAACCAGCTCTCATCCTCATTGAGCTGCTCCAAGGGTGAGGGCTGGCTAGGGGTCGCCCTGGAGGCACCTGTAGCCAGCTCTCTTCCTCATTGAGCTGCTCCAAGGGTGAGAGCTGGCTAGGGGTCGCCCTGGAGGCACCTGTAGCCAGCTCTCATCCTCATTGAGCTGCTCCAAGGGTGAGGGCTGGCTAGGGGTCGCCCTGGAGGCACCTGTAGCCAGCTCTCATCCTCATTGAGCTGCTCCAAGGGTGAGGGCTGGCTAGGGGTCGCCCTGGAGGCACCTGTAGCCAGCTCTCATCCTCATTGAGCTGCTCCAAGGGTGAGGGCTGGCTAGGGGTCGCCCTGGAGGCACCTGTAGCCAGCTCTCATCCTCATTGAGCTGCTCCAAGGGTGAGGGCTGGCTAGGGGTCGCCCTGGAGACACCTGTAGCCAGCTCTCATCCTCATTGAGCTATTCGAAGGGTGAGGGCTGGCTACGTGTCGCCCTGGAGGCACCTGTAGCCAACTCTCATCCTCATTGAGCGTGATAACGGACGCTGCGCTGAACGGCGGCGCATAGGAACGGGCGGTGAAATAAGCGCGCCAAAAAAACTATAAAGTTTACGTTTTTTTTCGTAATTCATCAGATGAGGGTGATAACGGACGCTGCGCTGAACGGCGACGCGTAGGAACGGGCGGTGAAATAAGCGCGCCAAAAAAACTATAAAATTTACGTTTTTTTTCCGTAATTCATCAGATGAGCGTGATTACGGAAGCTGCGCTGAACGGCGGCGCGTAGGAACGGGCGGTGAAATAAGCGCGCCAAAAAAGCTATAAAGTGTACTTTTTTTTCCATAATTCATTAGATGAGCGTGATAACGGAAGTTGCGTTGAACGGCGGCGCGTAGGAACGGGCGGTGAAATAAGCGCGCCAAAAAAACTATAAAGTTTACGTTTTTTTTCCGTAATTCATCAGATGAGCGTGATAACGGACGCTGCGCTGAATGGCGGCGCGTAGGAACGGGCGGTGAAATAAGCGCGCCAAAAAAACTATAAAGTTTACGTTTTTTTTCCGTAATTCATCAGATGAGCGTGATAACGGATGCTGTGCTGAACGGCGGCACGTAGGAACGGGCGGTGAAATAAGTGCGCCAAGAAAACGATAAAGTTTACTTTTTTTTCTGTAATTTATCAGATGAGCGTGATAACGGACGCAGCCCTTAACGGCGGCGTCAGAGCGACTTTTTTTTGTTGCATATTGAATTTTAAGTGCTTTTGGTATCATCAAACCTGTAGCCAGCTCTCATCCTCATTGAGCTATTCCAAGGGTGAGGGCTGGCTAGGGGTCGCCCTGGAGGCACCTGTAGCCAGCTCTCATCCTCATTGAGCTGCTCCAAGGGTGAGGGCTGGCTAGGGGTCGCCCTGGAGGCACCTGTAGCCGGCTCTCATCCTCATTGAGCTGCTCCAAGGGTGAGGGCTGGCTAGGGGTCGCCCTGGAGGCACCTGTAGCCAGCTCTCATCCTCATTGAGCTGCTCCAAGGGTGAGGGCTGGCTAGGGGTCGCCCTGGAGGCACCTGTAGCCAGCTCTCAAACTCATTGAGCTGCTCCAAGGGTGAGGGCTGGCTAGGGGTCGCCCTGGAGGCACCTGTAGCCAGCTCTCATCCTCATTGAGCTGCTCCAAGGGTGAGAGCTGGCTAGGGGTCGCCCTGGAGGCACCTGTAGCCAGCTCTCATCCTCATTGAGCTGCTCCAAGGGTGAGGGCTGGCTAGGGGTCGCCCTGGAGGCACCTGTAGCCAGCTCTCATCCTCATTGAGCTGCTCCAAGGGTGAGGGCTGGCTAGGGGTCGCCCTGGAGGCACCTGTAGCCAGCTCTCATCCTCATTGAGCTGCTCCAAGGGTGAGGGCTGGCTAGGGGTCGCCCTGGAGGCACCTGTAGCCAGCTCTCATCCTCATTGAGCTGCTCCAAGGGTGAGGGCTGGCTAGGGGTCGCCCTGGAGGCACCTGTAGCCAGCTCTCATCCTCATTGAGCTGCTCCAAGGGTGAGGGCTGGCTAGGGGTCGCCCTGGAGACACCTGTAGCCAGCTCTCATCCTCATTGAGCTATTCGAAGGGTGAGGGCTGGCTACGTGTCGCCCTGGAGGCACCTGTAGCCAACTCTCATCCTCATTGAGCGTGATAACGGACGCTGCGCTGAACGGCGGCGCATAGGAACGGGCGGTGAAATAAGCGCGCCAAAAAAACTATAAAGTTTACGTTTTTTTTCGTAATTCATCAGATGAGGGTGATAACGGACGCTGCGCTGAACGGCGGCGCGTAGGAACGGGCGGTGAAATAAGCGCGCCAAAAAAACTATAAAATTTACGTTTTTTTTCCGTAATTCATCAGATGAGCGTGATAACGGAAGCTGCGCTGAACGGCGGCGCGTAGGAACGGGCGGTGAAATAAGCGCGCCAAAAAAGCTATAAAGTGTACGTTTTTTTTCCATAATTCATTAGATGAGCGTGATAACGGAAGCTGCGTTGAACGGCGGCGCGTAGGAACGGGCGGTGAAATAAGCGCGCCAAAAAAACTATAAAGTTTCCGTTTTTTTTCCGTAATTCATCAGATGAGCGTGATAACGGACGCTGCGCTGAATGGCGGCGCGTAGGAACGGGCGGTGAAATAAGCGCGCCAAAAAAACTATAAAGTTTACGTTTTTTTTCCGTAATTCATCAGATGAGCGTGATAACGGATGCTGTGCTGAACGGCGGCACGTAGGAACGGGCGGTGAAATAAGTGCGCCAAAAAAACGATAGTTTACTTTTTTTTCTGTAATTTATCAGATGAGCGTGATAACGGACGCAGCCCTTAACGGCGGCGTCAGAGCGACTTTTTTTTGTTGCAGATTGAATTTTAAGTGCTTTTGGTATCATCAAACCTGTAGCGAGCTCTCATCCTCATTGAGCTATTCCAAGGGTGAGGGCTGGCTAGGGGTCGCCCTGGAGGCACCTGTAGCCAGCTCTCATCCTCATTGAGCTGCTCCAAGGGTGAGGGCTGGCTAGGGGTCGCCCTGGAGGCACCTGTAGCCAGCTCTCATCCTCATTGAGCTGCTCCAAGGGTGAGGGCTGGCTAGGGGTCGCCCTGGAGGCACCTGTAGCCAGCTCTCATCCTCATTGAGCTGCTCCAAGGGTGAGGGCTGGCTAGGGGTCGCCCTGGAGGCACCTGTAGCCAGCTCTCATCCTCATTGAGCTGCTCCAAGGGTGAGGGCTGCCTAGGGGTCGCCCTGGAGGCACCTGTAGCCAGCTCTCATCCTCATTGAGCTGCTCCAAGCGTGAGGGCTGGCTAGGGGTCGCCCTGGAGGCACCTGTAGCCAGCTCTCATCCTCATTGAGCTGCTCCAAGGGTGAGGGCTGGCTAGGGGTCGCCCTGGAGTCACCTGTAGCCAGCTCTCATCCTCATTGAGCTGCTCCAAGGGTGAGGGCTGGCTAGGGGTCGCCCTGGAGGCACCTGTAGCCAGCTCTCATCCTCATTGAGCTGCTCCAAGGGTGAGGGCTGGCTAGGGGTCGCCCTGGAGGCACCTGTAGCCAGCTCTCATCCTCATTGAGCTGCTCCAAGGGTGAGGGCTGGCTAGGGGTCGCCATGGAGGCACCTGTAGCCAGCTCTCATCCTCATTGAGCTGCTCCAAGGGTGAGGGCTGGCTAGGGGTCGCCCTGGAGGCACCTGTAGCCAGCTCTCATCCTCATTGAGCTGCTCCAAGGGTGAGGGCTGGCTAGGGGTCGTCCTGGAGGCACCTGTAGCCAGCTCTCATCCTCATTGAGCTGCTCCAAGGGTGAGGGCTGGCTAGGGGTCGCCCTGGAGGCACCTGTAGCCAGCTCTCATCCTCATTGAGCTGCTCCAAGGGTGAGGGCTGGCTAGGGGTCGCCCTGGAGGCACCTGTAGCCAGCTCTCATCCTCATTGAGCTGCTCCAAGGGTGAGGGCTGGCTAGGGGTCGCCCTGGAGGCACCTGTAGCCAGCTCTCATCCTCATTGAGCTGCTCCAAGGGTGAGGGCTGGCTAGGGGTCGCCCTGGAGGCACCTGTAGCCAGCTCTCATCCTCATTGAGCTGCTCCAAGGGTGAGGGCTGGCTAGGGGTCGCCCTGGAGGCACTTGTAGCCAGCTCTCATCCTCATTGAGCGTGATAACGGACGCTGCGCTGAACGGCGGCGCATAGGAACGGGCGGTGAAATAAGCGCGCCAAAAAAAACTATAAAGTTTACGTTTTTTTTCCGTAATTCATCAGATGAGGGTGATAACGGACGCTGCGCTGAACGGCGGCGCGTAGGAACGGGCGGTGAAATAAGCGCGCCAAAAAAACTATAAAGTTTACGTTTTTTTTCCGTAATTCATCAGATGAGCATGAGAACGGACGCTGCGCTGAATAGCGGCGCGTAGGAACGGGCGGTGAAATAAGCGCGCCAAAAAAACTATAAAGTTTACTTTTTTTTTCCGTAATTCATCAGATGAGCGTGATAACGGATGCTGTGCTGAACGGCGACAAGTAGGAACGGGCGATGAAATAAGTGCGCCAAAAAAACGATAAAGTTTACGTTTTTTTTCTGTAATTCATCAGATCAGCGTGATAACGGACGCAGCCCTTAACGGCGGCGTCAGAGCGACTTTTTTTTGTTGTAGATTGAATTTTAAGTGCTTTTGCTATCATCAAACCTGTAGCCAGTTCTCATCCTCATTGAGCTATTCCAAGGGTGAGGGCTGGCTAAGGGTCGCCCTGGAGGCACCTGTAGCCAGCTCTCATCCTCACTGAGCTGCTCCAAGGGTGAGGGCTGGCTAGGGGTCGCCCTGGAGGCACCTGTAGCCAGCTCTCATCCTCACTGAGCTGCTCCAAGGGTGAGGGCTGGCTAGGGGTCGCCCTGGAGGCACCTGTAGCCAGCTCTCATCCTCATTGAGCTGCTCCAAGGGTGAGGGCTGGCTAGGGGTCGCCCTGGAGGCACCTGTAGCCAGCTCTCATCCTCATTGAGCTGCTCCAAGGGTGAGGGCTGGCTAGGGGTCGCCCTGGAGGCACCTGTAGCCAGCTCTCATCCTCATTGAGCTGCTCCAAGGGTGAGGGCTGGCTAGGGGTCGCCCTGGAGGCACCTGTAGCCAGCTCTCATCCTCATTGAGCTGCTCCAAGGGTGAGGGCTGGCTAGGGGTCGCCCTGGAGGCACCTGTAGCCAGCTCTCATCCTCATTGAGCTGCTCCAAGGGTGAGGGCTGGCTAGGGGTCGCCCTGGAGGCACCTGTAGCCAGCTCTCATCCTCATTGAGCTGCTCCAAGGGTGAGGGCTGGCTAGGGGTCGCCCTGGAGGCACCTGTAGCCACCTCTCATCCTCATTGAGCTGCTCCAAGGGTGAGGGCTGGCTAGGGGTCGCCCTGGAGGCACCTGTAGCCAGCTCTCATCCTCATTGAGCTGCTCCAAGGGTGAGGGCTGGCTAGGGGTCGCCCTGGAGGCACCTGTAGCCAGCTCTCATCCTCATTGAGCTGCTCCAAGGGTGAGGGCTGGCTAGGGGTCGCCCTGGAGGCACCTGTAGCCAGCTCTCATCCTCATTGAGCTGCTCCAAGGGTGAGGGCTGGCTAGGGGTCGCCCTGGAGGCACCTGTAGCCAGCTCTCATCCTCATTGAGCTGCTCCAAGGGTGAGGGCTGGCTAGCGGTCGCCCTGGAGGCACCTGTAGCCAGCTCTCATCCTCATTGAGCTGCTCCAAGGGTGAGGGCTGGCTAGGGGTCGCCCTGGAGGCACCTGTAGCCAGCTCTCATCCTCATTGAGCTGCTCCAAGGGTGAGGGCTGGCTAGGGGTCGCCCTGGAGGCACCTGTAGCCAGCTCTCATCCTCATTGAGCTATTCCAAGGGTGAGGGCTGGCTACGTGTCGCCCTGGAGGCACTTGTAGCCAGCTCTCATCCTCATTGAGCGTGATAACGGACGCTGCGCTGAACGGCGGCGCATAGGAACGGGCGGTGAAATAAGCGCGCCAAAAAAAACTATAAAGTTTACTTTTTTTTTCCGTAATTCATCAGATGAGGGTGATAACGGATGCTGCGCTGAACGGCGGCGCGTAGGAACGGGCGGTGAAATAAGCGCGCCAAAAAAACTATAAAGTTTACGTTTTTTTTCCGTAATTCATCAGATGAGCATGATAACGGACGCTGCGCTGAATAGCGGCGCGTAGGAACGGGCGGTGAAATAAGCGCGCCAAAAAAACTATAAAGTTTACTTTTTTTTTCCGTAATTCATCAGATGAGCGTGATAACGGATGCTGTGCTGAACGGCGACACGTAGGAACGGGCGATGAAATAAGTGCGCCAAAAAAACGATAAAGTTTACGTTTTTTTTCTGTAATTTATCAGATCAGCGTGATAACGGACGCAGCCCTTAACGGCGGCGTCAGAGCGACTTTTTTTTGTTGTAGATTGAATTTTAAGTGCTTTTGCTATCATCAAACCTGTAGCCAGCTCTCATCCTCATTGAGCTATTCCAAGGGTGAGGGCTGGCTAAGGGTCGCCCTGGAGGCACCTGTAGCCAGCTCTCATCCTCATTGAGCTGCTCCAAGGGTGAGGGCTGGCTAGGGGTCGCCCTGGAGGCACCTGTAGCCAGCTCTCATCCTCATTGAGCTGCTCCAAGGGTGAGGGCTGGCTAGGGGTCGCCCTGGAGGCACCTGTAGCCAGCTCTCATCCTCATTGAGCTGCTCCAAGGGTGAGGGCTGGCTAGGGGTCGCCCTGGAGGCACCTGTAGCCAGCTCTCATCCTCATTGAGCTGCTCCAAGGGTGAGGGCTGGCTAGGGGTCGCCCTGGAGGCACCTGTAGCCAGCTCTCATCCTCATTGAGCTGCTCCAAGGGTGAGGGCTGGCTAGGGGTCGCCCTGGAGGCACCTGTAGCCAGCTCTCATCCTCATTGAGCTGCTCCAAGGGTGAGGGCTGGCTAGGGGTCGCCCTGGAGGCACCTGTAGCCAGCTCTCATCCTCATTGAGCTGCTCCAAGGGTGAGGGCTGGCTAGGGGTCGCCCTGGAGGCACCTGTAGCCAGCTCTCATCCTCATTGAGCTGCTCCAAGGGTGAGGGCTGGCTAGGGGTCGCCCTGGAGGCACCTGTAGCCAGCTCTCATCCTCATTGAGCTGCTCCAAGGGTGAGGGCTGGCTAGGGGTCGCCCTGGAGGCACCTGTAGCCAGCTCTCATCCTCATTGAGCTATTCCAAGGGTGAGGGCTGGCTACGGGTATGCCCTGGAGGCACCTGTAGCCAGCTCTCATCCTCATTGAGCTATTCCAAGGGTGAGGGCTGGCTAGGGGTCGCCCTGGAGGCACCTGTAGCCAGCTCTCATCCTCATTGAGCTATTCCAAGGGTGAGGGCTGGCTACGTGTCGCTCTGGAGGCACCTGTAGCCAGCTCTCATCCTCATTGAGCTATTCCAAGGGTGAGGGCTGGCTAGGGGTCGCCCTGGAGGCACCTGTAGCCAGCTCTCATCCTCATTGAGCTATTCCAACGGTGAGGGCTGGCTACGTGTCGCCCTGGAGGCACCTGTAGCCAGCTCTCATCCTCATTGAGCGTGATAACGGACGCTGCGCTGAACGGCGGAGCATAGGAACGGGCGGTGAAATAAGCGCGCCAAAAAAACTATAAAGTTTACGTTTTTTTTTCCGTAATTCATCAGATGAGGGTGATAACGGACGCTGCGCTGAACGGCGGCGCGTAGGAACGGGCGGTGAAATAAGCGCGCCAAAAAAACTATAAAATTTACGTTTTTTTTCCGTAATTCATCAGATGAGCATGATAACGGACGCTGCGCTGAACGGCGACACGTAGGAACGGGCGATGAAATAAGTGCGCCAAAAAAACGATAAAGTTTACGTTTTTTTTCTGTAATTTATCAGATCAGCGTGATAACGGACGCAGCCCTTAACGGCGGCGTCAGAGCGACTTTTTTTTGTTGTAGATTGAATTTTAAGTGCTTTTGCTATCATCAAACCTGTAGCCAGCTCTCATCCTCATTGAGCTATTCCAAGGGTGAGGGCTGGCTAAGGGTCGCCCTGGAGGCACCTGTAGCCAGCTCTCATCCTCATTGAGCTGCTCCAAGGGTGAGGGCTGGCTAGGGGTCGCCCTGGAGGCACCTGTAGCCAGCTCTCATCCTCATTGAGCTGCTCCAAGGGTGAGGGCTGGCTAGGGGTCGCCCTGGAGGCACCTGTAGCCAGCTCTCATCCTCATTGAGCTGCTCCAAGGGTGAGGGCTGGCTAGGGGTCGCCCTGGAGGCACCTGTAGCCAGCTCTCATCCTCATTGAGCTGCTCCAAGGGTGAGGGCTGGCTAGGGGTCGCCCTGGAGGCACCTGTAGCCAGCTCTCATCCTCATTGAGCTGCTCCAAGGGTGAGGGCTGGCTAGGGGTCGCCCTGGAGGCACCTGTAGCCAGCTCTCATCCTCATTGAGCTATTCCAAGGGTGAGGGCTGGCTACGGGTATGCCCTGGAGGCACCTGTAGCCAGCTCTCATCCTCATTGAGCTATTCCAAGGGTGAGGGCTGGCTAGGGGTCGCCCTGGAGGCACCTGTAGCCAGCTCTCATCCTCATTGAGCTATTCCAAGGGTGAGGGCTGGCTACGTGTCGCCCTGGAGGCACCTGTAGCCAGCTCTCATCCTCATTGAGCTATTCCAAGGGTGAGGGCTGGCTAGGGGTCGCCCTGGAGGCACCTGTAGCCAGCTCTCATCCTCATTGAGCTATTCCAAGGGTGAGGGCTGGCTACGTGTCGCCCTGGAGGCACCTGTAGCCAGCTCTCATCCTCATTGAGCGTGATAACGGACGCTGCGCTGAACGGCGGAGCATAGGAACGGGCGGTGAAATAAGCGCGCCAAAAAAACTATAAAGTTTACGTTTTTTTTTCCGTAATTCATCAGATGAGGGTGATAACGGACGCTGCGCTGAACGGCGGCGCGTAGGAACGGGCGGTGAAATAAGCGCGCCAAAAAAACTATAAAATTTACGTTTTTTTTCCGTAATTCATCAGATGAGCGTGATAACGGAAGCTGAGCTGAACGGCGGCGCGTAGGAACGGGCGGTGAAATAAGCGCGCCAAAAAAGCTATAAAGTGTACGTTTTTTTTCCATAATTCATTAGATGAGCGTGATAACGGAAGCTGCGTTGAACGACGGCGCGTAGGAACGGGCGGTGAAATAAGCGCGCCAAAAAAACTATAAAGTTTACGTTTTTTTTCCGTAATTCATCAGATGAGCGTGATAACGGATGCTGCACTGAATGGCGGCGCGTAGGAACGGGCGGTGAAATAAGCGCGCCAAAAAAACTATAAAGTTTACGTTTTTTTTCCGTAATTCATCAGATGAGCGTGATAACGGAAGGTGCGCTGAACCGTGGCGCGTAGGAACGGGCGGTGAAATAAGCGCGCCAAAAAAACTATAAAGTTTATGTTTTTTTCCATAATTCATTAGATGAGCGTGATAACGGAAGCTGCGCTGAACGGCGGCGCGTAGGAAAAGGCAGTGAAATAAGCGCGCCAAAAAAGCTATAAAGTTTCCTTTTTTTTTCCGTAATTTATCAGATGAGCGTGATAACGGACGCAGCCCTTAACGGCGGCGTCAGAGCGACTTTTTTTTGTTGCAGATTGAATTTTAAGTGCTTTTGGTATCATCAAACCTGTAGCCAGCTCTCATCCTCATTGAGCTATTCCAAGGGTGAGGGCTGGCTAGGGGTCGCCCTGGAGGCACCTGTAGCCAGCTCTCATCCTCATTGAGCTATTCCAAGGGTGAGGGCTGGCTACGGGTCGCCCTGGAGGCACCTGTAGCCAGCTCTCATCCTCATTGAGCTGCTCCAAGGGTGAGGGCTGGCTAGGGGTCGCCCTGGAGGCACCTGTAGCCAGCTCTCATCCTCATTGAGCTATTCCAAGGGTGAGGGCTGGCTACGGGTCGTCCTGGAAGTACCTGTAGCCAGCTCTCATCAAGAAAAAGCTACGCCTACTAAGTTGCATTAACCAATCGGAGCAGATTCATGATTTACATTCAAATAAACCATCATTTTAGGAAAAGGAAAAGGAGTTTTGGAGGGAAGTTTAATTTGATCCAGTGCTCAGGAGCAACAAGGGTGATTAGTGCACAAGAGAAGCTGTGACCTTAGCCAATTACAACCATGCCGCCCAAAAGAAGGTAAGTACACCTGGTGGGATAGTGAGTGGGAGGGAAATATGAATCTGCAGAGGTATGTGTTGCTTCTAGAAATACTCTTTCTGGACACCATTGCAGCATGCATTCTGGGGTACACTGAGACCATGGGAGTATTTGCAGAAGAGGTTAACATACAGCATGTATTGGGATCAGGTGCCTAACTATACTGCAGCATCATCTGAGCTTGTACTGGAATCAGGTGTATAAGTATACTTGTACTCATATAGCTTGTACTGGAATCAGGTGTATAAGTATACTTGTACTCATATAGCTTGTACTGGAATCAGGTGTATAAGTATACTTGTACTCATATAGTTTGTACTGGAATCAGGTGCCTAATCTGATGTCCTCTCTGTGACCTCTGCAAACTTTTTAGCTTGGTTGTATTACTGTGGTGGGGGGAGGGGGAAGGATTGCGGTGTGAAAGTGTATTATAACATCATGTTAAGGCTTGCAATTGTTCAGGCTCAGTCACAGAAAGGGTTTATGTTTTTGGCGCGGTCTTTCTGTATCTTTCAAAGTTTGCAGTGTGAAAAGGCTTTAAACTGTATATGTACTTGCTCGCTCACTCGTTTTTTCTCCTTTTTGACTGATAAATGAGTGCCGGTCATGTGCAAAACTGTATACGCATTTGCATAGTCAATACCACATTAATTTTTTGCACGGTATCTTTGTCAATCTAAATAATTCTTGCAAAACCTCAGATTTGCGCAAGATCTAGGAACATGCATATGATAAAAAACCGCATGTGTTATGTGCACAATATTGCCACAATTTGTGTAGTATGCTATAAAAGTGCATTAACTTGTGCTAAACAATTGCTCCTTAAAAAATTGTGTACGTTTGTCCGTTTTTGTGACCAAAAATGAGGGCTGGCTATTGGTGGTCAAAATACACTCTAGAGCCAGCCCTCATCTTTTTAAAAAAATCTATGGCAATGATGAGACGTGCCTTTTCTCATGAGCTGTGTATTTGTTGTAAAAAAAAATCAGATTTTTGAAATCCAGTTATCCTGCTGAAACATAAAAAATGCTGGTTGATATTAGTGGGTGGAAAAGCTAGATTCTCACTGATATTGTTCCTGATCTTCCATTTTTCTTTTTTACAGCGGCTTCAGGATGCTGAAGACATGTCCACTATGTTACAAAGCATTTACTCAACTGCCACAGCACCTTACACGACAATGCCTTAGATGCTGTACACAAGAGGAGAAGGATGCGCTAGTGAAAGAATCTAGAAACTCACTGATAGCAATTGCAACAAAAGGAACATATATCCCTTATGACAAGATTCCAGAGATCACTACAAAGGACGATCTTATCTCCTTCCTGGAGGACAGAGGGTTTATAGTACCCGAGAAACCAACTATGGCCAGGTATGCCCCACTAGCATCTTATTCTTTGAATACTGATGTTCATACTTGTGTAAGCTTTATAGATTTGCATATATGTTCTGAACTATGCCAAATAATCACGTGTATTTTATATTTACAGGATTGTTGAAGATGAGGGGGCATCACCTGTGCAGGAGGAGCTGACAGCCAGTGAGCAAGAGCTGCCTAATGAGGAGGAAGTGCTGCCTGTTGAGGAGGAAATGTCTACAGTCATCGAGGAGGAGTCGCCCGTCCCAGAGGAAGAGCCGCCCGTCCCAGAGGAAGAGCCGCCCGTCCCAGAGGAAGAGCTGTCCGTCACAGAGGAAGAGCCGTCCGTCACAGAGGAAGAGCCGCCCGTCACAGTGGAAGAGCCGCCCGTCCCAGAGGAAGAGCCGCCCGTCCCAGAGGAAGAGCCGTCCGTCACAGAGGAAGAGCCGTCCGTCACAGTGGAAGAGCCGTCCGTCCCAGAGGAAGAGCCGCCCGTCACAGTGGAAGAGCCGCCCGTCCCAGAGGAAGAGCTGCCCGTCCCAGAGGAAGAGCCGCCCGTCCCAGAGGAAGAGCCGCCCGTCCCAGAGGAAGAGCCGCCCGTCCCAGAGGAAGAGCCGTCCGTCACAGAGGAAGAGCCGTCCGTCACAGAGGAAGAGCCGCCCGTCAGAGTGGAAGAGCCGTCCGTCACAGAGGAAGAGCCGCCCGTCACAGTGGAAGAGCCGTCCGTCACAGAGGAAGAGCCGCCCGTCCCAGAGGATTATGATGTCTACAGGTCAGTGTAAATTTATACAAGGAATTTACTTTAATCCCTTGCTCAAACATTGCCTTGGCCTCAGCACATCCTGGCTTTTAGGCCACTTTAAAAAATTGTCAACACTGCTGGCCTACTCAAGATTGTACTTCACGTTATTACTAAGGATTTTTATAATTTACAGGACTGTTGAAGATGAGAAGCCATCTACATCAACTGGCACATCGGCACGCCGAGCCATATCAAATCCTGAATTGGTGCATCTTTCAGCTGCAGAAGACTATACATCCTCTGAAACATCCGACAGTGAAGCCGATCAACAACCAGAGACCAGAGAAAGAGAGGAAAATACCAGCCAAACAGATGAAGACAGGCCGAGGTCAGTTAGTGTGTGTAACATTCTCACTCATCATGCTTTTATATATATATACATATCTATATATATCTATATATATATATCTATATATATATATATATATATATATATTTATATATATATATATTGAGCAAAAAAAACAATACAAATAATGTTTAACTGGGACAATTAATAGCATATCCCACAACTTTACAGCCCTTACAAAGTAATTTTTTCTCCTATTTTAGGCAATAGATTTCCCTTCCATTGCAGCCATAAAACAGGATGCCAAAAAAGTGCCCTACACACAGACAGCTCTGTGGGGCACACAGCTTTGGCGGGGCATACTAAAATGCACTGCCATTACGATTTTCATCTGTGGGCCAGTAGAGGATGATGTACTAGCTTTACCCACAGATGAACTTCAGAACACGCAGTGTTCAGCAGTGGATGCTGCGTATAAAGGGCAGGCAGCCAGCAAAGTGCTGCTGCCAGTCAGAGCACTGGGGTCCACAGAAATCGGGCCTGGGGACACAGAAATGTTTACCACCCCTGACAACGGTGAGTGGAACCCCCAGCTGTCAAGGTCCCCGACATTTCCCCAGATTCTTCCACTGGGTGAGGGCCCCATGAATGCGTCGTTACAGGGAACCCTGGACTCACAGGCCCCATAGCGGCTGCATAGTCTACTGCCATTGGCAGGACGTCACTATATATATGCTGTATATGCTTACACAGTATTTTTCTCAAAGTTCTAATTTGTTTCTACTCTGACCTGTTGTTCTTTCTTCCAAATTTGTAGGATGACAAGCCAGAAATGGACTGTTGACAAGAGGATCAAAATGAAAGATGCAGGTTATTATGATCACCATTCTCTGTCTCATCCAATATTAAAAGGTTTTTCCTCTTATTTGCAGAACCATTGCAAGCTGGAAAGATACAAACAAATTGTTGAAAATGTGTCAAGGTTTTTATACTTTATGAACAAACGCCGTGTGAGCCTCAACTTTGCGACAAAGATTGAAAACGCCCATTTATTTTTCAAAAACCTTCAAGATCTCGGTCTGTGCAACCAAACTGTCACCAACTACATTAAGAATGTCCGGAAATTTGTACATTATCAACTATTTGCAACCAATTTACGCGATAAAAATGAAAAACTCTTCAAGGCAATGAAGTATTTCCAGTATGTGACTGCGGATATTCAGAAGAAATTTTCCAAGGGAGTTGCAAAAGAAGTTGTCAGCAAAAGGTATGTCAGCTAATTTTTATCCTTTCAGATGTATGCACAATTATTATTTTTTCTCTTTTCTCTCTCCCGCCAGGATTTTTCATACATGACTTAAAAATAGGCCTCACCTATCAGTCACATTTATTAATCTTTCTCTTAGGTACCTGGAGTTGCATAAATTGGACAAAACACCTCAGCAATGCCAGGAGATCCTGACCGTTGCAAAGCCAGCTTTCCTGCAAGCCATCGAGGATGTCCAAGGAGGATCCCGAAATGAAGTGCATCAGTTGGAGATTCTCTATTACCTTGAGGCCTTAATCATACTAAAACACTTACAAAGACCAGGAGTTGTCAGAAACATGACGGTAAGTAACAACCTACTCATTATCCTGATTTAAAGCCACATGTCTATCTAACTTTCCCATGTCTTGACTCACAGGTTTCTGAGTGGACAGAGAGGATGCGTCACATCTATCAAAATGAACAGCTAATAATTGTCGGAGTTAAATCCCATAAGACTGCTGCCCACCAAGTAGCCTGTTTTGTGCTTACTGAAGAAGAAGAAAAGGTAAGATGTTCCTGTCACTACGATGGCACCCACATTAGAGAGGGATCTGTTAGTTGTCATGACTTCAACCCGTAGGATTAGTGGCATTCTGTCCCTTTTAGTAGATCCTCCCTTTAACCAGATTTTACAGGACAACTTGGTGCTACATCCTCATGCAGGTGTGTTGGGAGTCTTTCCCTTATTTCCCTGCAGTATCCAGGATGCTAAACCATAGTATCGGTGTCCAGAATAGTGCATTTTCTTAACAATAATGCTTGTTGCAGCAGCATCCAGAATGCATTATCAGTAGGAACAGATATGCTCTCCCTTATCACAGATGTTCTGCACTTTAAATGAATGGTGGGCAGTTTATAGTCTGACATATGTTTGGTGTGAGGTGACTTTTCTATATATTTAGATTGTGTGGTTCCTATCATGCTCTGAAATCCAACTGAGGCGGAGGAGAGATACTGCCCTTTTAGTCTGTAGGTTTCGCTCTCCTGGTTAGGCACATCCCTCCCTCACGTTGGTGCGGTCATTGACTCCACTAATTAATTTAGTCTATTTCAAATTTTCTTATCTTAATATTGAAGGGCCCAACTCAATTTTTATTAAGTGGTTTACTGTTTTTTGTTTTGTTTATTTACAGTGGTTTAACATCTACTTTAAAAAAGTGAGACGGGTGCTGGCCAAAAAAGACAGTCCAGATAAATTCTTCTTATCGACTACAGGAAGACAGATATATAATGTATCCACCGACCTTCATCGCTACCAGAAGAAGTAAGTCTTAAAAGTTAAAAATCCTACATATTAGATGTTGTGCCATGTATTTATGATCTACTCTATTGCTATCTAGGTACAAACTTAAATCCATCTCTAGTCAGGTGGCAAGAAAAACTTGTGAAACATGGACCGTGTCACATTTAACAGAGACACAGAGGTATCTTTTCTCCAAATATCTCAGTCATTCCAACATGACAGCAGAGAGGAATTACAGAGAAAAAACGTTAGGAGACCTCTGCCAAGCATACACACTGGTCTTGGCAGCAGGGAAATCATCGGAAAATCAACCTCAACCCAGCAGCTCAAGGTAATTTATTGCAAAGCAGTTATGATCTATTTCACCAAATTGTTGATAAAATGTAATATTCTGTTTTCTATCTCCCCTAAAGAGAAGCAGAAGAGAGCAATGGAGAAGAGGAGCAAATGGTCCAGCAAGCTGAAGACTACAGTGCCCAGGGTGAAACAGAGGACCTCGGTGTGTCAAATTTAAATACTAAGACTCAAAGGTGGGTATATTATTAAATCAAGCAAGCTAGTAGGAGTTGGCAAACTGTACATAGCTTGTGATGTTATGGACAATGACTTGTTCTTCTGAGCATCCTCAGCACCTATACCCAGGCAAAGTGCTCTCAGTAGCGGCCACTTGTAGACAGTATGCGGAAGGGTATATTACAGGCGTTTATTGATGATATCTCCATCGCAGAACAAACCTCGATGCCTAAACTTTTAGGATTGATAGAAGATATCCTTATACCACTCTAAGTGCCCAGAAAATGTAATGTTATTATTTATATCAGGCGGAGAGCACCAATCGAACCTAGGGTCACAACAAGGTCCATGAAGACAGGGATGCAGTTGAGGAAAAGGAAACACCCAGGGTAATTGGTCAATATACTCATTCACATTGTCCTTGAACAATAAACATTTCGGTTTTAACATATGTATTCCCCTTCTTTCCTTTAAAGAGATTAAGAAGACGGCAGTGATCAGCTCCCAAGAAAGAATGAGGCGTTTCGGAGACTAAAGTTCCGGTCTTGTTAAAGTTTCTGAATTCATGTTTTATTTGTTTCTTTTCTATTCTAGGTTGTTCTACAATTCCAGGTGAACGGGGCCCTCGAAGCAATGGGAGAAGATTTTCTTTATTATAAACATTTGTACTGTTTGTATTAGTGTTAAAGGGATTCTGTCACCAGGTTTTAGCCATCTCATCTGAGCGCACCATAATGTGGACACAGACATCTTTATTCCAGTGATATATCACTTACTAGGCTGCTCAGTGTAGTTTGCATTAAAACACTGTTAAATCATCTGGAGATTATCATTAGAGCACTACTCCAGTAGTCCAGTCATACTTGGGAGCTGCCAAATCTGCAACAGAGAAAACAGTAATTTTATCAAAATGACAGCAAGGAGCTCAGTAAGTGAAACATTGCTGGATCAGGATTTCTATCTCTACATTATGCTGCTGTCCGATGGGATGTCAAAAACCTGGTGACAGAGTCCTTTTAATAACTATTTTAAAGATAAATATAAAGTGGAAGTCCTATGGCTATGATGAAACAATTCTGACAACTGTTCAAATGGCACAATCATTTACTACCGTCAGGTTTCTGAGCCGTTTAGTCTAATGCTTTGTCAGTATTACTAGAATCCATAATAATTTAAAGGTCAGGTAGCCATAAAAGTGCTCCTGCCAGTCAGAGCAGTGCAGTCCCTGGAAATCAGGCCTAGGGAAGCAGAATATATTACCATCCCTAACAACGGTAAGCATGACCCCCAGCTGTCCAGCAACCCGACATGTAGAACTGCCTATAAAAATGACCATTTGTCCAGTCAGTGCATCACTCTCTGGTGCCCTTTTACACTGGCACACTGCTTTCTGTCTCTCTCTCTTTCTCTCTCTCCAGTGCAATGCTCTCTGGTGCTCTTTCACTCTCTTTCCAGTGCACCACTCTCTGATGTGTTCTCTTTCTCCCTACTGCACCGCTCTCTGGCACTCCTCTGTCTTTATAGTGCAGTGCTCTCTTTTGTGCTCTCTCAGTCTCCAGTGCATCACTGGCGCTCACTTTTGATCTCTCCCCATTGCACCACTCTCTCGCATGCTCTCTCTCTGGTGCTTTCTTTCCATCCAAAGTGCCTTTTTTTGTCTCTGTGCCTTCACGAGCCTCTCAATCTCTGTCTTTGCCCATCTGTGGCTCTCTATCGGTCTCTGTGCCTCTCTGTCCCTCCCTGTGCTTCTATTTACCTTTTGCATCCCTCTATGTGCCTACCTTTGCCCCTTTGCTCCCCTCTTTGCCTCTATGTGCCTCTCAATGACTCTCTCTCATGCACACCTCTTCCTGTAGGTCAAAGGTAAGAAGCACTACTCAAGTTGCAGCAGAGAAGATTAATTGGTAAGTAACCACAAAGCTACACAGTGTTTAACACTTGTGTATTTTTTAAGAATCTTGTTCCTGTAGGATGCTTCCTGAACATTAAAGTGAATTGTCAGGAAACATCTTTAAGCTACAGGATCCTTGAAAAATATGCAAGTTTTTATTGGATGATTTGTCAGGCTATCAACAATCACACAGGGCCACAGGCCCGTCAACAGGGCAATAGCCCACTCCACAAGGCCAATGACCCTTTGCAAAGGGCCAGAGGTCCCTTTCCGCAGTGCCATAGGCATTTCCACAGGGCCATAACCCACTCCAGCTCTCTCCACAGGGCAACAGGCCCATTTGAAGGGCCACAGATCCCTCTTCAGGGTCACAGGCCTTTCCACAGGGCCGCACCCACCTTCAGCTCTCTCCACAGGGCCATAGGCCCTTTCCTCAGGGCCACAAGCCCCTCCAGCTCTCTCCACAGGGCAACAGACCACTATACAGGGTCACAGGCCTTTCCACAGGGCCACAAGCCCCTTCAGCTCTCTCCACAGGACCACAGGCTCCTACCGGGCCACAGGCCTTTACACAGTGCCACAAGCCCCTCCAGCTCTTTCCACAGGCAATCATGTTGCATGTTGTTTACTGCAAAAGACTTCATAGGCCCCAATCTTACTCCAGAGCCTTCCACAGGCCCCTCCAGCCCACTCCACATGGCCTTTTTTAGCAGAGCAAAACTCCCTCCAGCTCTGTTTACATCACTACATGCCCCTCTGCGGGCAAACAACCCCTTCAACTCTCTCCACAGTACCATAGGCTCCTTCTGCCGGGCCACTAGCATTTCCACAGGGCCACAATCCCCTCCAACTCTTCTCCACAGGACAACAAGCTCTCATTACAGGGCCATAGCTCCCCTCCACAGGGCCAAATGCACTTTCTGCATGGACACAGCCCCATTTAGCTCTCTCCACAGAGACACAAGGCCCGTCTGCAGAGCACAAGCCCCCTCTTCAAGGCCAAAAGGCCTTTCTACATGGCCATAGTCATTTCCATAGGGCACGAGCCCCTCCAGCTCTCTCCACAGGGCAACGGACCCCTATACAGGGTCACAGGCCTTTCCACAGGGCCACAACACCTTCAGCTCTCTCCACATGACCACAGGCTCCTACTGGGCCACAGGCCTTTCCACAGTGCCACAAGCCCCTCCAGCTCTCTCCACAGGCAATCATGTTGCATGTTGTTTACTGCAAAGGACTTCATAGGCCCAAATCTTACTCCAGAGCCTTCGAAAGGCCCCTCCAGCCCGCTCCACATGGCCTTTTCGTCAGGACACAACTCCCTCCAGCTCTCTTTACATCGCCACATGCTCCTCAGCGGGGCCACAGACACCTATACAGGGTCACAGGCCTTTCCACAGGGCCTCAACCCCTTCAGCTGTCTCCACAGGACCACAGGCTTTTCCACAGCCCACAACTCCTTCCAGCTTTCACCACAGGGCCACAGCCCCTTCCACAGGGCTAAAGGGCGTATCCATAGGGCCACAGACCTTTCCACAGGGCCACAACACCCTCCAGCTCTCTCCACAGGACAAGAAGCTCTCTTTACAGGGCCATAGCTCACCTCCACAGGGCCAAAAGCACTTTCCACACGGCCACAACTCCCAACAGCTCTCTCCACAGAGTCACAGGGCCCGTCTGCAGGGCACAAGCCCCCTCTTCAAGGCCAAAAGGCCTTTCTACATGGCCATAGTCATTTACATAGGGCACGAGCCCCTCCAGCTCTCTCCACAGGGCAACGGACCCCTATACAGGGTCACAGGTCTTTCCACAGGGCCACAATCCCCTCCAACTCTTCTCCACAGGACAACAAGCTCTCTTTACCGGGCCATAGCTCCCCTCCACAGGGCCAAATGCACTTTCTGCATGGCCACAGCCCCCTTTAGCTCTCTCCACAGAGACACAAGGCCCGTCTGCAGGGCACAAGCCCCCTCTTCAAGGCCAAAAGGCCTTTCTACAGGGCCATAGTCATTTCCATAGGGCACAAGCCCCTCCAGCTCTCTCCACAGGGCAACGGACCTCTATACAGGGTCACAGGCCTTTCCACAGGGCCACAACACCTTCAGCTCTCTCCACAGGACCACAGGCTCCTACTGGGCCACAGGCCTTTCCACAGTGCCACAAGCCCCTCCAGTTCTCTCCACAGGCAATCATGTTGCATGTTGTTTACTGCAAAGGACTTCATAGGCCCAAATCTTACTCCAGAGCCTTCCACAGGCCTCTCCAGCCCGCTCCACATGGCCTTTTCCTCAGGCCACAACTCCCTCCAGCTCTCTTTACATCGCCACATGCCCCTCTGCGGGGCCACAGACCCCTATACAGGGTCACAGGCCTTTCCACAGGGCCTCAACCCCTTCAGCTGTCTCCACAGGACCACAGGCTTTTCCACAGCCCACAACTCCTTCCACCTCTCACCACAGGGCCACAGCCCCTTCCACAAGGCTAAAGGGCCTATTCATAGGGCAACAGACCTTTCCACAGGGCCACAACACCCTCCAGCTCTCTCCACAGGACAAGAAGCTCTCTTTACAGGGCCATAGCTCACCTCCACAGGGCCAAATGCACTTTCCACACGGCCACAACTCCCAACAGCCCTCTCCACAGTGTCACAGGGCCCGTCTGCAGGGCACAAGCCCCCTCTTCAAAGCCCAAAGGCCTTTCTACATGGCCATAGTCATTCCCATAGGGCACAAGCACCTCCAGCTCTCTCCACAGGGCAACGGACCCCTGTACAGGGTCACAGGCCTTTCCACAGGGCCACAAAACCTTCAGCTCTCTCCACAGGCAATCATGTTGCATGTTGTTTACTGCAGAGGACTTCATAGGCCCAAATCTTACTCCAGAGCCTTCCACAGGCCCCTCCAGCCCACTCCACATGGCCTTTTCCTCAGGCCACAACTCCCTCCAGCTCTCTTTACATCGCCACATGCCCCTCTGCGGGGCCACAGACCCCTATACAGCGTCACATGCCTTTCCACAGGGCCTCAACCCCTTCAGCTCTCTCCACAGGACCGCTGCCTCCTGCCGGGCTACAAGCCTTTCCACAGGGCCACAATCCCCTCCAACTCTTCTCCGCAGGACAACAAGCTCTCTTTACCGGGCCATAGCTCCCCTCCACATGCACTTTCTGCATGGACACAGCCCCCTTTAGCTCTCTCCACAGAGACACAAGGCCCGTCTGCAGGGCACAAGCCCCCTCTTCAAGGCCAAAAGGCCTTTCTACATGGCCATAGTCATTTCCATAGGGCACGAGCCCCTCCAGCTCTCTCCACAGGGCAACGGACCCCTATACAGGGTCACAGGCCTTTCCACAGGGCCACAACACCTTCAGCTCTCTCCACAGGACCACAGGCTCCTACTGGGCCACAGGCCTTTCTACAGTGCCACAAGCCCCTCCAGCTCTCTCCACAGGCAATCATGTTGCATATTGTTTACTGCAAAGGACTTCATAGGCCCAAATCTTACTCCAGAGCCTTCCACAGGCCTTTCCAGCCCGCTCCACATGGCCTTTTCCTCAGGCCACAACTCCCTCCAGCTCTCTTTACATCGCTACATGCCCCTCTGCGGGGCCACAGACCCCTATACAGGGTCACAGGCCTTTCCACAGGGCCTCAACCCCTTCAGCTGTCTCCACAGGACCACAGGCTTTTCCACAGCCCACAACTCCTTCCACCTCTCACCACAGGGCCACAG
Organism: Phyllobates terribilis; assembly: GCF_046119375.1. Lineage (NCBI taxonomy): Eukaryota > Metazoa > Chordata > Amphibia > Anura > Dendrobatidae > Phyllobates > Phyllobates terribilis. The sequence continues at coordinate 982,957 of NW_027363305.1, read as the reverse complement.
CCCCTTCCACAAGGCCAAAGGGCCTATCCATAGGGCCACAGACCTTTCCACATGGCCACAACACCCTCCAGCTCTCTCCACAGGACAAGAAGCTCTCTTTACAGGGCCATAGCTCACCTCCACAGGGCCAAATGCACTTTCCACACGGCCACAACTCCCAACAGCTCTCTCCACAGAGTCACAGGGCCCGTCTGCAGGGCACAAGCGCCCTCTTCAAGGCCAAAAGGCCTTTCTACATGGCTATAGTCATTTCCATACGGCACGAGCCCCTCCAGCTCTCTCCACAGGGCAACGGACCCCTATACAGGGTCACAGGCCTTTCCACAGGGCCACAACACCTTCAGCTCTCTCCACAGGACCACAGGCTCCTACAGGGCCACAGGCCTTTCCACAGTGCCACAAGCCCCTCCAGCTCTCTCCACAGGCAATCATGTTGCATGTTGTTTACTGCAAAGGACTTCATAGGCTCAAATCTTACTCCAGAGCCTTCCACAGGCCTCTCCAGCCCGCTCCACATGGCCTTTTCCTCAGGCCACAACTCCCTCCAGCTCTCTTTACATCGCCACATGCCCCTCTGCGGGGCCACAGACCCCTATACAGGGTCACAGGCCTTTCCACAGGGCCTCAACCCCTTCAGCTGTCTCCACAGGACCACAGGCTTTTCCACAGCCCACAACTCCTTCCAGCTCTCACCACAGGGCCACAGCCCTTTCCACAAGGCTAAAGGGCCTATCCATAGGGCCACAGACCTTTCCACAGGGCCACAACACCCTCCAGCTCTCTCCACAGGACAAGAAGCTCTCTTTACAGGGCCATAGCTCACCTCCACAGGGCCAAATGCACTTTCCACACGGCTACAACTCCCAACAGCTCTCTCCACAGAGTCACAGGGCCCGTCTGCAGGGCACAAGCGCCCTCTTCAAGGCCAAAAGGCCTTTCTACATGGCTATAGTCATTTCCATACGGCACGAGCCCCTCCAGCTCTCTCCACAGGGCAACGGACCCCTATACAGGGTCACAGGCCTTTCCACAGGGCCACAACACCTTCAGCTCTCTCCACAGGACCACAGGCTCCTACTGGGCCACAGGCCTTTCCACAGTGCCACAAGCCCCTCCAGCTCTCTCCACAGGCAATCATGTTGCATGTTGTTTACTGCAAAGGACTTCATAGGCTCAAATCTTACTCCAGAGCCTTCCACAGGCCTCTCCAGCCCGCTCCACATGGCCTGTTCCTCAGGCCACAACTCCCTCCAGCTCTCTTTACATCGCCACATGCCCCTCTGCGGGGCCACAGACCCCTATACAGGGTCACAGGCCTTTCCACAGGGCCTCAACCCCTTCAGCTGTCTCCACAGGACCACAGGCTTTTCCACAGCCCACAACTCCTTCCAGCTCTCACCACAGGGCCACAGCCCTTTCCACAAGGCTAAAGGGCCTATCCATAGGGCCACATACCTTTCCACAGGGCCACAACACCCTCCAGCTCTCTCCACAGGACAAGAAGCTCTCTTTACAGGGCCATAGCTCACCTCCACAGGGCCAAATGCACTTTCCACACGGCTACAACTCCCAACAGCTCTCTCCACAGAGTCACAGGGCCCGTCTGCAGGGCACAAGCGCCCTCTTCAAGGCCAAAAGGCCTTTCTACATGGCTATAGTCATTTCCATACGGCACGAGCCCCTCCAGCTCTCTCCACAGGGCAACGGACCCCTATACAGGGTCACAGGCCTTTCCACAGGGCCACAACACCTTCAGCTCTCTCCACAGGACCACAGGCTCCTACTGGGCCACAGGCCTTTCCATAGTGCCACAAGCCCCTCCAGCTCTCTCCACAGGCAATCATGTTGCATGTTGTTTACTGCAAAGGACTTCATAGGCTCAAATCTTACTCCAGAGCCTTCCACAGGCCTCTCCAGCCCGCTCCACATGGCCTTTTCCTCAGGCCACAACTCCCTCCAGCTCTCTTTACATCGCCACATGCCCCTCTGCGGGGCCACAGACCCCTATACAGGGTCACAGGCCTTTCCACAGGGCCTCAACCCCTTCAGCTGTCTCCACAGGACCACAGGCTTTTCCACAGCCCACAACTCCTTCCAGCTCTCACCACAGGGCCACAGCCCTTTCCACAAGGCTAAAGGGCCTATCCATAGGGCCACATACCTTTCCACATGGCCACAACACCCTCCAGCTCTCTCCACAGGACATGAAGCTCTCTTTACAGGGCCATAGCTCACCTCCACAGGGCCAAATGCACTTTCCACACGGCCACAACTCCCAACAGCTCTCTCCACAGAGTCACAGGGCCCGTCTGCAGGGCACAAGCCCCCTCTTCAAGGCCAAAAGGCCTTTCTACATGGCCATAGTCATTTCCATAGGGCACGAGCCCCTCCAGCTCTCTCCACAGGGCAACAGACCCCTATACAGGATCACAGGCCTTTCCACAGGGCCACAACACCTTCAGCTCTCTCCACAGGACCACAGGCTTCTACTGGGCCACAGGCCTTTCTACAGTGCCACAAGCCCCTCCAGCTCTCTCCACAGGCAATCATGTTGCATGTTGTTTACTGCAAAGGACTTCATAGGCTCAAATCTTACTCCAGAGCCTTCCACAGGCCTCTCCAGCCCGCTCCACATGGCCTTTTCCTCAGGCCACAACTCCCTCCAGCTCTCTTTACATCGCCACATGCCCCTCTGCGGGGCCACAGACCCCTATACAGGGTCACAGGCCTTTCCACAGGGCCTCAACCCCTTCAGCTGTCTCCACAGGACCACAGGCTTTTCCACAGCCCACAACTCCTTCCAGCTCTCACCACAGGGCCACAGCCCTTTCCACAAGGCTAAAGGGCCTATCCAAAGGGCCACAGACCTTTCCACAGGGCCACAACACCCTCCAGCTCTCTCCACAGGACAAGAAGCTCTCTTTACAGGGCCATAGCTCACCTCCACAGGGCCAAATGCACTTTCCACACGGCTACAACTCCCAACAGCTCTCTCCACAGAGTCACAGGGCCCGTCTGCAGGGCACAAGCGCCCTCTTCAAGGCCAAAAGGCCTTTCTACATGGCCATAGTCATTTCCATACGGCACGAGCCCCTCCAGCTCTCTCCACAGGGCAACGGACCCCTATACAGGGTCACAGGCCTTTCCACAGGGCCACAACACCTTCAGCTCTCTCCACAGGACCACAGGCTCCTACTGGGCCACAGGCCTTTCCACAGTGCCACAAGCCCCTCCAGCTCTCTCAACAGGCAATCATGTTGCATGTTGTTTACTGCAAAGGACTTCATAGGCTCAAATCTTACTCCAGAGCCTTCCACAGGCCTCTCCAGCCCGCTCCACATGGCCTTTTCCTCAGGCCACAACTCCCTCCAGCTCTCTTTACATCGCCACATGCCCCTCTGCGGGGCCACAGACCCCTATACAGGGTCACAGGCCTTTCCACAGGGCCTCAACCCCTTCAGCTGTCTCCACAGGACCACAGGCTTTTCCACAGCCCACAACTCCTTCCAGCTCTCACCACAGGGCCACAACCCTTTCCACAAGGCTAAAGGGCCTATCCATAGGGCCACATACCTTTCCACAGGGCCACAACACCCTCCAGCTCTCTCCACAGGACAAGAAGCTCTCTTTACAGGGCCATAGCTCACCTCCACAGGGCCAAATGCACTTTCCACACGGCTACAACTCCCAACAGCTCTCTCCACAGAGTCACAGGGCCCGTCTGCAGGGCACAAGCGCCCTCTTCAAGGCCAAAAGGCCTTTCTACATGGCTATAGTCATTTCCATACGGCACGAGCCCCTCCAGCTCTCTCCACAGGGCAACGGACCCCTATACAGGGTCACAGGCCTTTCCACAGGGCCACAACACCTTCAGCTCTCTCCACAGGACCACAGGCTCCTACTGGGCCACAGGCCTTTCCACAGTGCCACAAGCCCCTCCAGCTCTCTCCACAGGCAATCATGTTGCATGTTGTTTACTGCAAAGGACTTCATAGGCTCAAATCTTACTCCAGAGCCTTCCACAGGCCTCTCCAGCCCGCTCCACATGGCCTTTTCCTCAGGCCACAACTCCCTCCAGCTCTCTTTACATCGCCACATGCCCCTCTGCGGGGCCACAGACCCCTATACAGGGTCACAGGCCTTTCCACAGGGCCTCAACCCCTTCAGCTGTCTCCACAGGACCACAGGCTTTTCCACAGCCCACAACTCCTTCCAGCTCTCACCACAGGGCCACAGCCCTTTCCACAAGGCTAAAGGGCCTATCCATAGGGCCACATACCTTTCCACAGGGCCACAACACCCTCCAGCTCTCTCCACAGGACAAGAAGATCTCTTTACAGGGCCATAGCTCACCTCCACAGGGCCAAATGCACTTTCCACACGGCCACAACTCCCAACAGCTCTCTCCACAGAGTCACAGGGCCCGTCTGCAGGGCACAAGCCCCCTCTTCAAGGCCAAAAGGCCTTTCTACATGGCCATAGTCATTTCCATAGGGCACGAGCCCCTCCAGCTCTCTCCACAGGGCAACAGACCCCTATACAGGATCACAGGCCTTTCCACAGGGCCACAACACCTTCAGCTCTCTCCACAGGACCACAGGCTCCTACTGGGCCACAGGCCTTTCCACAGTGCCACAAGCCCCTCCAGCTCTCTCCACAGGCAATCATGTTGCATGTTGTTTACTGCAAAGGACTTCATAGGCTCAAATCTTACTCCAGAGCCTTCCACAGGCCTCTCCAGCCCGCTCCACATGGCCGTTTCCTCAGGCCACAACTCCCTCCAGCTCTCTTTACATCGCCACATGCCCCTCTGCGTGGCCACAGACCCCTATACAGGGTCACAGGCCTTTCCACAGGGCCTCAACCCCTTCAGCTGTCTCCACAGGACCACAGGCTTTTCCACAGCCCACAACTCCTTCCAGCTCTCACCACAGGGCCACAGCCCTTTCCACAAGGCTAAAGGGCCTATCCATAGGGCCACAGACCTTTCCACAGGGCCACAACACCCTCCAGCTCTCTCCACAGGACAAGAAGCTCTCTTTACAGGGCCATAGCTCACCTCCACAGGGCCAAATGCACTTTCCACACGGCTACAACTCCCAACAGCTCTCTCCACAGAGTCACAGGGCCCGTCTGCAGGGCACAAGCGCCCTCTTCAAGGCCAAAAGGCCTTTCTACATGGCTATAGTCATTTCCATACGGCACGAGCCCCTCCAGCTCTCTCCACAGGGCAACGGACCCCTATACATGGTCACAGGCCTTTCCACAGGGCCACAACACCTTCAGCTCTCTCCACAGGACCACAGGCTCCTACTGGGCCACAGGCCTTTCCACAGTGCCACAAGCCCCTCCAGCTCTCTCCACAGGCAATCATGTTGGATGTTGTTTACTGCAAAGGACTTCATAGGCTCAAATCTTACTCCAGAGCCTTCCACAGGCCTCTCCAGCCCGCTCCACATGGCCTTTTCCTCAGGCCACAACTCCCTCCAGCTCTCTTTACATCGCCACATGCCCCTCTGCGGGGCCACAGACCCCTATACAGGGTCACAGGCCTTTCCACAGGGCCTCAACCCCTTCAGCTGTCTCCACAGGACCACAGGCTCCTACTGGGCCACAGGCCTTTCCACAGTGCCACAAGCCCCTCCAACTCTTCTCCACAGGACAACAAGCTCTCTTTACCGGGCCATAGCTCCCATCAACAGGGCGAAATGCACTTTCTGCACCGCCACTGCCCCCTTTAGCTCTCTCCACAGAGACACAAGGCCCGTCTGCAAGGCACAAGCCCCCTCTTCAAGGCCAGAAGGCCTGTCTACATGGCCATAGTCATTTCCATAGGGCACGAGCCCCTACAGCTCTCTCCACAGGGCAACGGACCCCTATACAGGGTCACAGGCCTTTCCACAGGGCCTCAACCCCATCAGCTCTCTCCACAGGACCACTGGCTCCTTCTGCCGGGCCACAAGCATTTCCACAGGGCCACAATCCCCTCAAACTCTTTTCCACATGACAACAAGCTAACTTTACAAGGACATAGCTCCCTTCCTCATAGCCAGCCATCATGGTGTTTGTGTTATTAAAGAAAAAAAAAATTTGAGGGCTGGCTAGAGGCAGCCGTGGACACACTATAGCCAGCCCTCATGGTGTTTGTGTTATTAAAGAAAAAAAAATTTGGGAGTTGGCTAGAGGCAGCCGTGGACACACGATAGCCAGCCCTCATGGTGTTTGTGTTATTAAAGAAAAAAAAAATTGGGGGGCTGGCTAGAGGCAGCCGTGAACACACGATATCCAGCCCTCATGGTGTTTGTGTTATTAAAGAAAAAAAAAATTGGGGGGCTGGCTAGAGGCAGCCGTGGACACACGATAGCCAGCCCTCATGGTGTTTGTGTTATTAAAGAAAAAAAAAATTGGGGGGCTGGCTAGAGGCAGCCGTGAACACACGATAGCCAGTCCTCATGGTGTTTGTGTTATTAAAGAAAAAAAAAATTGGGGGGCTGGCTAGAGGCAGCCGTGGACACATGATAGCCAGCCCTCATGGTGTTTGTGTTATTAAAGAAAAAAAAATTGGGGGGCTGGCTAGAGGCAGCCGTGGACACACGATAGCCAGGCCTCATGGTGCTTGTGTTATTAAAGAAAAAAAAAATTGGGGGGCTGGCTAGAGGTAGCCGTGGATACACGATAGCCAGCCCTCATGGTGTTTGTGTTATTAAAGAAAAAAAAAAAATTGGGGGGCTGGCTAGAGGCAGCCGTGAACACACGATAGCCAGCCCTCATGGTGTTTGTGTTATTAAAGAAAAAAAAAAAATTGGGGGGCTGGCTAGAGGCAGCCGTGAACACACGATAGCCAGCCCTCATGGTGTTTGTGTTATTAAAGAAAAAAAAAATTGGGGTGCTGGCTAAAGGCAGCCATGGACACATGATAGCCAGCCCTCATGGTGTTTGTGTTATTAAAGAAAAAAAAATTGGGGGGCTGGCTAGAGGCAGCCGTGAACACACGATAGCCAGCCCTCATGGTGTTTGTGTTATTAAAGAAAAACAAAAATTGGGGGGCTGGCTAGAGGCAGCCGTGGACACACGATAGCCAGCCCTCATGGTGTTTGTGTTATTAAAGAAAAAAAAATTTGGGGGTTGGCTAGAGGCAGCCGTGGACACACGATAGCCAGCCCTCATGGTGTTTGTGTTATTAAAGAAAAAAAAAATTGGGGGGCTGGCTAGAGGCAGCCGTGAACACACGATAGCCAGCCCTCATGGTGTTTGTGTTATTAAAGAAAAAAAAAAAATTGGGGGGCTGGCTAGAGGCAGCCGTGGACACACGATAGCCAGCCCTCATGGTGTTTGTGTTATTAAAGAAAAAAAAAATTGGAGGGCTGGCTAGAGGCAGCCGTGAACACACGAAAGCCAGCCCTCATGGTGTTTGTGTTATTAAAGAAAAAAAAAATTGGGGGGCTGGCTAGAGGCAGCCGTGGACACATGATAGCGAGCCCTCATGGTGTTTGTGTTATTAAAGAAAAAAAAAATTGGGGGGCTGGCTAGAGGCAGCCGTGAACACACGATAGCCAGGCCTCATGGTGCTTGTGTTATTAAAGAAAAAAAAAATTGGGGGGCTGGCTAGAGGCAGCCGTGGATACACGATAGCCAGCCCTAATGGTGTTTGTGTTATTAAAGAAAAAAAAAATTGGGGGGCTGGCTAGAGGCAGCCGTGAACACACGATAGCCAGGCCTCATGGTGCTTGTGTTATTAAAGAAAAAAAAAATTGGGGGGCTGGCTAGAGGTAGCCGTGGATACACGATAGCCAGCCCTCATGGTGTTTGTGTTATTAAAGAAAAAAAAAATTGGGGGGCTGGCTAGAGGCAGCCGTGAACACACGATAGCCAGCCCTCATGGTGTTTGTATTATTAAAGAAATAAAAAAATTGGGGGGCTGGCTAGAGGCAGCCGTGAACACACGATAGCCAGCCCTCATGGTGTTTGTGTTATTAAAGAAAAAAAAAATTGGGGGGCTGGCTAGAGGCAGCCATGGACACATGATAGCCAGCCCTCATGGTGTTTGTGTTATTAAAGAAAAAAAAAATTGGGGGGCTGGCTAGAGGCAGCCGTGAACACACGATAGCCAGCCCTCATGGTGTTTGTGTTATTAAAGGAAAACAAAAATTGGGGGGCTGGCTAGAGGCAGCCGTGGACACACGATAGCCAGCCCTCATGGTGTTTGTGTTATTAAAGAAAAAAAAATTTGGGGGTTGGCTAGAGGCAGCCGTGGACACACGATAGCCAGCCCTCATGGTGTTTGTGACGCGCCCCTGGGCCTGTGTCGCGCTGCGTTGCGCATGCGGGAGCCTACCCGGAGCCGGATCAGTAGAGGGTTGTAGTCTCGTGGCGGTGACCCGGTCCGTGCCCAGGGAGTCAAACTAGACGGCAGTCTATTAGTAGTAAATAGTTGATGACTACGCCACCCGTTGAGTGCAGCCAGGGAGCTGCTGCTGCAGGGCAGACAGCTGAGGCCGGTGGTAGGATTGTGCAGCGTGATAGTATAACCCCCAACGGGAGGGGTATGGCCTCAGGGCAGCCGACGTGGATGATGGGGGTAGCAGGAACCACTCAGAGACGGTACGGTGTAGTTCAGGGTCTTTACTGGTAACAACGATAGACCCTCCCGGAGTACTTGCTAGCAAACGGGGCCTGGTCAGTCTTTGAGCAGATGGGATCTCCCCTGGCCAGGCGTAGTTATAGGCCTCACAAACTGACTGTACTCTTCTGGCTACCTTGCTAGAAGCTGATGTAAGTAGCCCACGTCCCTGAGTGTACCGTGTGGTGCTCACCCGTATGGCCGGTGACTCGGGGCCTTCTAATGGCTTCCGCTCCACGATGGCGGTGCTGGTCCCACGCGTGTGACCGTGCCTTCGGGCTTCTGGGCCAGAGGACCTGAAATCCCCTGCCTGACGGATTCTGCTGCTGGGTAGAAGTTAGTCCCCACAGCCTCGGACTCCGGGTCCGGTAAAGAATCTTCTTAGTCAGGGCGAGCGCTGCAGCTGCCAGCCCCTGACTCCTTGGAACTCTGCTGTTTCCTATGCTGCTTCTTGTCTCCACTCTCCTTGTCTGACTCACCCTGCCTCAGCCCCGGGTTTATACAGGGGAAGTTCTTCCCCTCCCAAGACTGGGCAGGAGGTGTGGCATGCACAGGATCCCTGACCAAAGGACCTCCCACCTGCTCTCAGACATAACATTACATTACTGTGGAAAACCAGACCCCTGGGGTGCCACATTCCCCCCTAGTGAATTTTAGTACTCCGGGACTAAACACATTTAGAAAAACATAACAAGGCAAAAACATTAATAATACAATAAGAAAACATATAAAGATGGTTACGGCGTGTCCGCAACCGGGTGCAGTCTCTGAAGAAAGCAAGGTGTCCATTTCACCAACACAGGGAGACGTAACCAGGTAGGGGTCTGTCCTACCCCGAGTCCTTAACAGTCTCTAGTCCATCCTGGGTTACGCTCCAACTATATACAAGGATTCCCGGTAAATCCACCAAGGTTTCCTAAAAACAACTGGAAACACAAAATTATTCACAAGCAACAATACACAGAAAAACATAAATAAAACAATTTATACACTTTAAATTCTCCAGCGTGCGGGTAACTGGCCTCTAGTGACCCGAGTGGACCTACGGAGCTGACTGTCTGGCCCTGAACTACAGGGTGTAGGAGCTGTCAAGGGTAAACTGGGCAGCTGTCTACCGGCTCTTTGTCTCACTAGGGGTACGGCAGGCTCACTATAAGCAGAGGGTTGATTCTCCTGTTCTGCTTGTGTGGAGTCTTCTGCCTCCTGGACCGGCTGTTCTTCCAGCTCTACCCGTTGCTCCGTAGGTTCTTGGGATAATGGTTTGAGGAAGGTGAGTACGGGTACCACAACTGCACCATTGACTTGAGTCCAAGACTGAGGGAAGTCCCCGAGCACGGTACTAACCATATCTTCCCTTTCTTCCACGGGTCGATGGTCTTCTTGTTCCTCTTCAGGGTTTCTCAGTTGTTCGGGACACTTCTTCAGGTGGTCCCGGGATACAATGGCTGTGGTTTCCCCTCCGTCTTTACTGATGGTACAGACCTTCGGGTTCTCGTGGCTTGAGGGCAGTACGGTGTACGGGTCCTCCTCCCACTGGTCATCCAACTTGTGGAGCCGTCTTTTCCTCTTCAAGACCTGCTCTCCGGGTACCAGGGGAACAGCGGGAGCATACTGGTTGTAAGTCTTCTCTTGTCTTTCCCTAGCCTGACAGAGACTTCGCTCCACGCTCTCTTGTACTCTCCGGTACTGCTGCTGCCTCTCTGTGTCCCAGTCTGTTTCTGGTGAAGTGTCCTCAGGTGTCAGGACTCCCATTTCCAGGTCAACAGGTAACTTACCAGGTCTCGCCCTCATTAGGTAAGCCGGGGTACAGTTGGTGGAACCTACCGGGATGTGGTTGTGTAGGTCCACCAGATCGGGCAACTTCTCAGGCCACAGACTGCGTTCTTCCAGGGGCAATGTTTTTAGCAGATCCATTACCACCTGGTTCATTTTTTCACAAAGTCCATTAGTTTGCGGATGGTAGGGTGTCGTCCTTATCTTCCGGCAGCCATACAGATTGCAGAATTCCTGGAAGACCTCCGCTTCAAAGGCAGGTCCCTGGTCCGTCAGCACTTGGTCCGGGTACCCGTGTGGACGGCAGAAGTGCTGCTGGAAGGCTCTAGCTGCTGTTTGAGCCATTAAGTCCTTGACGGGGACGACAACCAAGAACCGGGAGTAATGATCCACGATGGTTAACGCGTAGACGTAGCCACTTCTGCTTGGGGTCAGTTTTACATGATCCAAGGCTACCAGTTCCAACGGTTGCCGGGTGACGATGGACTGCAGGGGAGTCTTCTGGCTGGCCCGGTCCTTCCTTCTCAGATTGCACGGGCCACAGTCTCTGCACCACTTCTCGATGGTTCCCCTCATGCCTACCCAGTGGAACCGCTCGCGCAGCAGGAACTCCAGCTTTTTCCACCCGAAGTGTCCAGCTCCGTCGTGGTATGCCTCCATCACCATGGCTGCGTCTCTTCGTGGCACCACTACTTGCCAGAGTAGTTCATGCGTCCGGGAGTTGACCATTCTGCGGCACAACTTCCCCTTGTAAAGGAATAGTCGACTCTTCTCCGCCCATAGTTGTTTGGCTTCCTCCGGAGCGTCTGGTTCAAGTCGAGCCTCCGGCCGAGTCAGCATCTCCTTCACCAGTCGGACGGCAGGGTCGCTGTCTTGCGTTTCCGCCCAGTTGTAGTGGGGTAAGGGGTTCAACGTAGCAGCCTGTTTACCCCTTACCCGGTGGGAATACTGGATAGTCCCATGACGGTGGAACGCAGGGAGTTCAACTTCTTCCAGTCCCTCCGGATCTTCTCCTTCGTCCGGCAGGTTGGGCATCCTGGACAGGGCATCCGCGTTAGTATTGGAGCGTCCTGCCCGGTATTTGATTGTGAACTCGTAGTTGGACAGACGGGCCATCCACCTCTGCTCCAGGGCACCGAGTCTTGCCGTGTCCAGGTGTATCAACGGGTTGTTATCCGTGTATACGGTGAACCGGGAAGAAGCAAGGTAATGCCTAAAGCGCTCGGTGACTGCCCATACCACGGCCAGGAACTCTAGCTTAAATGAGCTGTAATTCTCGGGGTTCCTTTCGGTGGGTCGCAGTTTTCGGCTGGCATAGGAGATCACTCGTTCTCTCCCCTGCTGAATCTGGGATAGTACGGCTCCTAGCCCGATGTTACTGGCGTCGGTGTAGAGGATGAAGGGCTGGCTATAGTCTGGGTACGCCAAGATTTCATCCCCCGTGAGGGCCATCTTCAGCTGGCGGAAGGACTCTTCTTCTAGCTCTTCCCATTTGAAGGGCGGCTTCTGGTTCTTGGCCTTCCGGGACTGGCCTATCAGGAGGTCCTGCATAGGCGCTGCCTTTTTGGTGAAACCGGGAATAAACCTTCGGTAGTAGCCTACCAACCCTAGGAACTGCCGCACTTCTTTTACGCTGGAGGGGCTTGGCCATCCCTTAATTGCGGTGATCTTATCGGGGTCGGGAGCCACTCCGTCAGCGCTCACCACGTGTCCCAGGTATTGCACCTTTGGTTTCAGGAGGTGACACTTGGAGGGTTTCACCTTTAGGCCGTAACTCGCCAGAGCTTCGAACACCTCCGCCAGGTGTTTCAGGTGGTCCTCATAAGTTTTGGAGTATACGATGACATCGTCCAGGTACAACAGGACCGTCTCGAAGTTTCTGTAGCCCAGACAGCACTCCATTAATCGTTGGAAGGTTCCTGGGGCGTTGCAGAGTCCGAACGGCATGCAGGTGAACTCACTAAGTCCCATCGGGGTGGTGAATGCGGTCTTCTCCCGGTCCGCCTCTGCTACAGGAACCTGCCAGTACCCGCTAGTGAGATCCAAGGTAGAGAAGAAGTTAGCAGATCTTAAAGCAGCCAATGACTCCTCTATCCTTGGTAAGGGGTACGCATCCTTGTGTGTGATACGGTTGATTTTCCGGTAATCTACACACATCCTCATGGTGTTGTCTTTCTTTTTGACTAAAACTAGTGGGGCTGCCCAGGGGCTACAGCTATCCCGGATTACCCCAGCCTCCTTCATGTCTCTAAGCATCCCCTTGGCGTGTTGGTAATGTGCAGGGGGTATGGGTCGATACCTCTCTTTTATGGGAGGATGATCTCCCGTGGGGATGCGGTGTTCTACCCCCTTGACTCGCCCGAAGTCTAACGGGTGTTTACTAAACACTCTCTCATACTCTTGAACCACCCGATAGACTCCTTGTTTCTGATGTGAGGGAGTGGAATCAGTACCCAAATGTAGTTGCTGACACCAGTCCTCCATGTCTTTCTTAGAGCCGTTACCTTCCTCCGGGTGAGATGGAGGCAAGGGTTCCACAGATTGTATAGAATTTTGATTAGTGGTATATAATTTGGCTAGCGTGGCATACCGGGGCAGGTACACTTCCCTCTCCCCGATATTTATTATGCGAATGGGCACCCTCCCATGGCGTACATTGACCACCCCCCGTGCTGTCAAAATGGTGGGCCTACTGTCTGAGTAAACTGGTTCTACCATTGCCTGGTAATCTCTTCCTCTCAGACCAATAGCTGCCCGGCACCAAATCATCATTTCACTTTTTGGGGGCATGGCAATAGGAAAAGGGTCACACATTCTTACGCTACCAATCTCACCGCCGGAGAGTTCCACTTGTTGCCGTTGCATCAGTGCCCGGATCTCTTTCTGGAGCACCCGCTGCTCGCCGGAGCTGGCGTTCTTGGCAACCTGCTGTAAAAGGAAAATCACCTCTGCAAGACAATTTTCAATTACGTTAGTTCCTAGAGTTATTTTTGGGTGACTCTCATGTTTATCAATATCTACAATGATCAGTCCCTGTGCGGCCAGTTCGACTCTACCGATTTTGAGGGCCACCTCCTTAAATCCGATCTGTGGCACAGGCTGGCCATTGCTGGCGATGATACTCAAGTCGTCGTCAGGGTAGTGGGTAATATCCGAGTCATTCCAGTACTGCTTGAAGAGCACGTACGGGATGGTGGTGACCTGTGACCCGGTATCCAGTAGGGCACTCATGGGAATGCCATCCAGTACCACAGGCAAGACTGGACGTCCTCCCACATATCTGTCGCGCCAGTTCGATGGGCCTGGTGATCTTTTTCCTGGGGGTTGGCCCTCTACCCCAGGTTGTGCCCGTTTAAAGAACAGTACCTTTCCATATGTCCGGGTTGATTGCAGCGGCGGCAGATGGGTCGCCCGTCCTCGCTGTATCGGTCACTGGGTCTTCCTCTGGCCGGTGGGGTCCTCCTTGGTCGACGCCACGGGATGTCCTCCGGTCCGGATGCCAGCTGGATCTTCCCTGGGGTGGAAACCTGTAAAGACTGCACAGTTCGGGTTAGCGCAGCAACGCTCTTAGCTAGCTCTTGGACCTGATGGTGTAGGTCTGGAGCCGGGTCATTGTCCAAAGCCTGCGCATCAGCTCCCACAGGCCCTGCTGACAAGGGCGCCGCCTCCTGGTAGTAAGTGGTAGTGGGGCGTCTGTGGGTCACAACGCCACCTGGTGCCGGTTCTCGGAGCACCCGGATGGCTCTGTCCTTGAACTGTGCAAAGTCCAGATGGGGATCCTGTAAGGCCATTGCCCGCAACTGGGTTCGGTGGGCATTGCAATATAAACCCTCTATAAATTGTTCAGTCAACAGCCTGTCCTCGTTTCCCACCCCATCAGGGTCGGTCTGCTTTATGGCCCTCAGGGCCTCTTGTAGGTTTAGTGCATAGTCCCTTATACTCTCATGCGCTCGCTGCTTGCACCCGTAGAATCTAAGCTTAATCTCGGCTGAGGTGCGGGTATCAAAGGTGTCCTTCAGCCGGGTTAGTATCCCTGCGACAGTCTTCCTCCCAGGTGGCCAGGATTTTACTTCCCTTTTGGCTGCCCCGGTTAGTTGGGCCACCAGGATGCTCACTTTTTGCTCTTCTGTGAGGGGGTACACCTGGAAGAGGCTATCCAGCTTTTCTCTAAAGTCATGCAGGGTATGTGACTCCCCTGAATACTGGGGTAGCCAAGCTGCTCCCGGGATATAGGGCATGGTGAAGGGCATAACTGCAGCAGCGGTAGCGCTGGCGGGGGTTGGGGCAGTGAAGCTCTCCTCCGTATCCGACATCTTCCTCCCCCCTAGTGGACCGTGGCCTACCTTGCGATGATCCTCTTCCGTAGGCCGCGGCTCCGCAGTGGATCGTCAGGGTTGAGGACCTTCCGTCGCGCTCCTGTGACGTCGGCGTCTGCTGGGCTCCTTCCAGGACCTTACGCAACGTCCGGACGTGAGGCGGGGCTTCAGTTCTCGCGCGCTTTCGGAGTCCACGCCCCTCTTCTTCCCGCGCGGCGTCCCCAAGATGGCGTCCAACGGCGGGAAAACTCCACGGATGGCGGGAAGAAGGCCGAAGATGGCGCCGGATGGCGGGAAACTTCACCGATGGCGGGAAGAAGGTAGAAGATGGCGCCGGATGGCGGGAAACCTCCACGGATAGCGGGAATCTTCACCACTGGTAAGTTTGAACAGTCTTTGCTTTTCAGGCACGCAGTACCCGGTGGTTGCGGGCACGAAATCCTGCCGACTACGCCAAAGTTGACGCGCCCCTGGGCCTGTGTCGCGCTGCGTTGCGCATGCGGGAGCCTACCCGGAGCCGGATCAGTAGAGGGTTGTAGTCTCGTGGCGGTGACCCGGTCCGTGCCCAGGGAGTCAAACTAGACGGCAGTCTATTAGTAGTAAATAGTTGATGACTACGCCACCCGTTGAGTGCAGCCAGGGAGCTGCTGCTGCAGGGCAGACCGCTGAGGCCGGTGGTAGGATTGTGCAGCGTGATAGTATAACCCCCAACGGGAGGGGTATGGCCTCAGGGCAGCCGACGTGGATGATGGGGGTAGCAGGAACCACTCAGAGACGGTACGGTGTAGTTCAGGGTCTTTACTGGTAACAACGATAGACCCTCCCGGAGTACTTGCTAGCAAACGGGGCCTGGTCAGTCTTTGAGCAGATGGGATCTCCCCTGGCCAGGCGTAGTTATAGGCCTCACAAACTGACTGTACTCTTCTGGCTACCTTGCTAGAAGCTGATGTAAGTAGCCCACGTCCCTGAGTGTACCGTGTGGTGCTCACCCGTATGGCCGGTGACTCAGGGCCTTCTAATGGCTTCCGCTCCACGATGGCGGTGCTGGTCCCACGCGTGTGACCGTGCCTTCGGGCTTCTGGGCCAGAGGACCTGAAATCCCCTGCCTGACGGATTCTGCTGCTGGGTAGAAGTTAGTCCCCACAGCCTCGGACTCCGGGTCCGGTAAAGAATCTTCTTAGTCAGGGCGAGCGCTGCAGCTGCCAGCCCCTGACTCCTTGGAACTCTGCTGTTTCCTATGCTGCTTCTTGTCTCCACTCTCCTTGTCTGACTCACCCTGCCTCAGCCCCGGGTTTATACAGGGGAAGTTCTTCCCCTCCCAAGACTGGGCAGGAGGTGTGGCATGCACAGGATCCCTGACCAAAGGACCTCCCACCTGCTCTCAGACATAACATTACATTACTGTGGAAAACCAGACCCCTGGGGTGCCACATTTGTGTTATTAAAGAAAAAAAAAATTGGGGGGCTGGCTAGAGGCAGCCGTGAACACACGATAGCCAGCCCTCATGGTGTTTGTGTTATTAAAGAAAAAAAAATTGGGGGGCTGGCTAGAGGCAGCCGTGGACACACGATAGCCAGCCCTCATGGTGTTTGTGTTATTAAAGAAAAAAAAAATTGGGGGGCTGGCTAGAGGCAGCCGTAAACACACGATAGCCAGCCCTCATGGTGTTTGTGTTATTAAAGAAAAAAAAAATTGGGGGGCTGGCTAGAGGCAGCCGTGGACACACGATAGCCAGCCCTCATGGTGTTTGTGTTATTAAAGAAAAAAAAATTGGGGGGCTGGCTAGAGGCAGCCGTGAACACACGATAGCCAGCCCTCATGGTGTTTGTGTTATTAAAGAAAAAAAAAATTGGGGGGCTGGCTAGAGGCAGCCGTGGACACACGATAGCCAGCCCTCATGGTGTTTGTGTTATTAAAGAAAAAAAAAATTGGGGGGCTGGCTAGAGGCAGCCGTGAACAGACGATAGTCAGCCCTCATGGTGTTTGTGTTATTAAAGAAAAAAAAAATTGGGGGGCTGGCTAGAGGCAGCCGTGGACACACGATAGCCAGCCCTCATGGTGTTTGTGTTATTAAAGAAAAAAAAAATTGGGGGGCTGGCTAGAGGCAGCCGTGGACACACGATAGCCAGCCCTCATGGTGCTTGTGTTATTAAAGAAAAAAAAAATTGGGGGGCTGGCTAGAGGTAGCCGTGGATACACGATAGCCAGCCCTCATGGTGTTTGTGTTATTGAAGAAAAAAAAAATTGGGGGGCTGGCTAGAGGCAGCCGTGAACACACGATAGCCAGCCCTCATGGTGTTTGTGTTATTAAAGAAAAAAAAAATTGGGGGGCTGGCTAGAGGCAGCTGTGGACACACGATAGCCAGCCCTCATGGTGTTTGTGTTATTAAAGAAAAAAAAAAATTAGGGGGCTGGCTAGAGGCAGCCGTGGACACACGATAGCCAGCCCTCATGGTGTTTGTGTTATTAAAGAAAAAAAAAATTGGGGGGCTGGCTAGAGGCAGCCGTGAACACACGATAGCCAGCCCTCATGGTGTTTGTGTTATTAAAGAAAAAAAAAATTGGGGGGCTGGCTAGAGGCAGCTGTGGACACACGATAGCCAGCCCTCATGGTGTTTGTGTTATTAAAGAAAAAAAAAATTAGGGGGCTGGCTAGAGGCAGCCGTGGACACACGATAGCCAGCCCTCATGGTGTTTGTGTTATTAAAGAAAAAAAAAAAATTGGGGGGCTGTCTAGAGGCAGCCGTGAACACACGATAGCCAGCCCTCATGGTGTTTGTGTTATTAAAGAAAAAAAAAATTGGGGGGCTGGCTAGAGGCAGCCGTGAACACACGATAGCCAGCCCTCATGGTGTTTGTGTTATTAAAGAAAAAAAAAATTGGGGGGCTGGCTAGAGGCAGCCGTGAACAAAATGCTTCATTTCTGCATCGTGGTCACATAGCCTTAGTGTTATTAAAGCAAAAAAAATTTGAGAGTTGGCTATATACATTATATGCCCAATATGAGGGCTGGATGCAGGTAATCCAGGACAACCAGCAGCCAGCTCTCATGCTTGCGTGCACATTAGAAAGAGAAACATTGCCATCTGGTGTTTTTACAATCCTAAAATAAAAAATTAAAAAGTTGGACAACATTGCCACCCGGTGGAGTTTCCTCAGAACACACAATGTCAACAAAAAAGTCAATGAGGGCTGGCTATTGGTCAATCAGGTAAGTGATTTAGCCAACCCTAATGTTACATTTTTTTGCATTTTTATTGCGTAGACCCCCTCAGGAGCGATATTTCAGGCCGCAGAGCGCGCAGTTTCGAGCAAAAATTTTGCCTTAACCCTGAAAAAAATTTAGCGCATCCCACCGCGTGCGTAAGCGTCCCAAATGCCAAAAAACAAATTTCCCCCATCAGTCCCTATATATTACTATAGTACAGAAGGTCATACTACCATATTGACTCTTTAGTCCAGTTCCAATGTATCAAGGTCAAGCCTGTTGCCCAAATGCAACAGATGTTGCATTCCGGCAACAAAAGTCGGCCATCTTGTGTCCCGTTTGCAACAAAAGGTCATCCTTTGTTGCCTTTCGGCAACATTTAAGGTCAAGCCTGTTGCAAACGGGACACGAAGCCTCTGATTTTGACCAAAGGTGCACCTCATCATCACAACTCCAAGTCAATAACACTTCTGTGAAATCTACCTGTCCAGTTATGAAGCAACACGGATTGTGAATCAATTTCTCCTGCTGTTGTGCAAATGGAGCAGACAACTGGTAGAAATGATAGGCAATTAGCCAGATACCCCCTATAAAGGAGTGGTTCTGCAGGTGGTGACCACAGACCATTTCTCTGTTCTCATTCTTTTTGGCTGATGTTTTGGTCACTTTTTCATTTTGCCATTGCTCTCACCCCTAGAGGTACATTAGCATTAGGCAGTGTCTACAGTACAACCCATAGAAGTTGCTCAGGTAGTGCCGTTCATCCAGGATGGCACATCAGTGCGAGCTGTGGCAAGAAGTGTAGCTGTGTCTGTCAGCACAGTGTCCAGAGCATGGAGCAGATACCAGGAGATGTGCAGGGAGCCATAGGAGGGCAACAACCCAGCAACAGGACCGTTACCTCCTCCTTTGTGCAAGGAGGAACAGGAGGAGCACTGCCAGAGCCCTGCAAAATGACCTCCAGCTGGCCACAAATGTGCATGTGTCTGCACAAACGGTTAGAAACCGACTCCATGAGGGTGGTATGAGGGCCCGATGTCCACAGATGGGGGTTGTGCTCACAGCCCAACACCGAGCAGGACGTTTGACATTTGCCACAGAACACCAGGATTGGCAAAGTCGCCACTGGTGCCCTCTGCTCTTCACAGATGAAAGCTCAGTATTGTGTGTGGCCTCCACGTGCCTGTATGACCTCCCTACAACGCCTGGGCATGCTCCTGATGAGGTTGCGGATGGTCTCCTGTGGGATCTCCTCCCAGACCTAGACTAAAGCATCAGCCAACTCCTGAACAGTCAGTGGTGCAACGCGACGTTGGTGGATGTGACTCGCCCCCTGGGCCGTGGGGTACTCGGATCCGGGCAGTAGGGGAACGATGGGAGTAGTAGTGGCAACCCGGTTTCGTGGCTCAGGGTGGTCAGGCCAGTGGTAGTCCGTTATGTGCTGATGTTTATGTCCGACTACGCCACCCGTGGATTTGCGGTTATTAGGAACCGCCGCTGCATGCCGACCGCTGGGGCTGATGAGGTGTGCAGCTAGGGTAGTGTGACTCCCCACGGGAAGAGTGCGGCCCCAGGGCAGTATAGTGGATGGTGGGAGTGATGGTGGTGAGAGTCCCAGTGCTGATAGTGCTGGAGAAGCAAGGAGCACACAGACAACAGGTTGCAGTCCAGGGTCTTTACTAGAACAGGTAAATTGACCCATAAACAGTCTCGGCTAGGAGGGGGACCTGGATGTCTGAGAGCAACGGGGAAATTGGCCCTGGTCAGGGTGAGGGTGTAGGCCTACCGTGCTTTCTGCGCTCCTTCTGGCTATCTCCTCCTGATAGGGTAACAGCCCACGTTTCCAAGCTTTCCGTGTATTCTCGCCTGTATGGCCTGCGACGTGGGTTCCTTTCTGCTCCCAGCCTTGTACGGCTTTACTGGTACCTTCTGTTGTGGCAGGGCCTCCAGGCTTCTTAGGCCAAGGAATATACAGTCCCCTGCGGACTGGTTCTCTGCTGGGGGATGTGGAATCCTCTCAGCCTCAGACACCAAAGTCTGGTAAATTAAGTCCTCTTTCTGCCAAGACAGGCTCTCTTCGCCTCTTGTCTCTGGCTTGTGGCTCTCCTCCTGCCACACTTCCTCTTAGGTGCAGTGCAACTGTCTGTCCCTGTTCTGCTCTGGGACAAGTCTCAATGCTGAGACAGGCCATCCAGTTCTCTCTAACCCTGCCCCCAGCACCAGCTTTTATAGGGGCAGCCTGCTCCCCCTACTGGCCTGAGACAGGAGGCATTGCATGCTAATGTTCCCCTGACTAGAGAACCTCCCCCTTGCTCTCAGACACAGCTTTAATACATTTTGTGGCATCCAGGCCAGGGTGACACATTCCCCCCTAGTGAAATTTAGTACTCCGGGACTAAACAATAAACAAAGACAATAAAACATTAATAGACATTAATAGACAGACGACGCACAAATTGAGTTCTTAAGGTCACAGTGTGGCCTGTGACCGGGTGTCCATATCACCAATACAACGGGGAGCCTTAACCAGGTGGGGGTCTGTCCTACCCCAAGTCCTTCACAGTCTTAGTTCATTCCTTGGTTAGGCTCCGAACGCAGTCCATACCAGGTCCCGGTTATAAAAAGTCCATAACCTGTGAGTCCTTACAGTAACTGCAAGAAACTGAAACACGGAATTACCAAACATGCATGTAACTTTGCAAACAATTCAACATTTGGCAACAAGGTTATTTACAATTTTAGTGCGCTCTATATTCTCCAGCGAGCGGGTATCAGCCCCTTTGTGCTCCTGGTTGACCTACGTAGCCCACTGTCTGGTGGTGGACCAACCTGGCTTTCCCCACTAGCGTTAGGGGTACAGCTACCAGCTGGGTGTACAGGTAGGGAAGGCAGCTGTCTGTGGGTCCTTTGGCTTACCGCAGGCATGGCAGGCTCACTGTCAGCAGAGGGTTGACTCTCCTGGGCTGCTGGTACAGGCTCTTCTGCCTCTGGAACCGCTTGCTCCTCTTCACCTTCCGGCTCTGGTGTTGGTTGTTGCTGTGCCGGTTGCAGGAAATGCAGGACGGGTACCACTATGGCATCATTTATGCGAGTCCAGGACTGAGGGAACTCTCCGAGAACGGTGCTGATCATTTCTTCCTTGTCCTCTGCGGGTTCAAGGTCACTCTGATCCTCTTCTGCACTACGGAGTTGCTCGGGGCATCTTTTGAGATGGTCTCTGGAGACGGTACTAGTGGTTTCTCCTCCGTCCTTGGTGATCACGCACACCTTCGGGTTGTCGTGATCAGACTGCAGTACGGTGTAGGGTTCCCTTTCCCACTGGTCGTCCAACTTGTGAAGCCTTCTTTTTCGCTTTAGGACTTGCTCACCAGGTTCTAGGGGACCAGCAGGGGCGTGTTGGTTGAAGAGTTTTTCTTGCCTCTCTCTCACCTGGGCCAGGCTCTTCTCCACAGTCTACTGCACCTTCTTGTACTGCAGTTGCCTTTCCGTATCTCAGTCCGCATCCGGGGAGGTGTCCTCAGGCGTTAGGACTCCCATCTCCAGGTCTATAGGCAGCTTACCCGGTCTGGGTCGCATCAGGTAAGCCGGGGTGCAGTTGGTAGCATTCACCGGGATATGATTGTATAAGTCTATCAGCTCCGGCAGTTTTTCTGGCCACAGGCTGCGCTCCTCCAGGGGCAACGTCTTCAGGAGATCAATGACTATATTGTTCATCTTCTCACACATCCCGTTGGTTTGTGGGTGGTAAGGCGTTGTCCGAATCTTCTTACAGCCATAGAGGTTGCCGAACTCCTGGAAGATTTCAGCCTCGAACGCTGGACCCTGGTCTGTCAGGACCTGTTCCGGATACCCGTGTGGACGGCAGAAATATTGCTGGAAGGCTCTGGCCGCTGTTTGGGCTGTCAAGTCTTTTACTGGGACCACCACTAGAAAACGGGAATAGTGGTCCACGATTGTCAGGGCATAGATGTATCCTGACCGGCTGGGAGCCAATTTGACATGGTCCAGAGCTACCAGCTCAAGAGGCTGCGTGGTGACGATGGGCCTCAAGGGTGTCTTCTGGCTGGTGCGGTCCTTCCTCCTTAGGTGACAAGGGCCACAGTCTCTGCACCATTTTTCTACAGCTCCTCTCATGCCGACCCAAAAGAACCTTCCTCTTAGTAGGAACTCCAGTTTCTTCCAACCGAACCGATGTGTCCCGCTCTGTCATGGTAAGCCCCCAGGACCATAGCTGCATCCCGCCTTGGGACCACGACTTGCCAGGTCAGCTCGTGCGTACGGTGGTTGACAATCCTTCTGCACAACTTGCCTTCGTAGAGGAACAGCTTGCTCTTCTCTTTCCATAGCTGCTTGGCTTCCTCTGGAGCATCTGGATCTATGCGGGCATCTTCCTGGGTCAGCAGATCTTTCACCAGGCGGATGGCAGGGTCACTATCTTGGGTCTCGGCCCAGCTGTGTTGAGGTAGGGGATTTATCATCACGGTTGTTAGATCCTCCTCCTTCACGCGGTGGGAGTATTGAGCAGCTCCATACCGGTGAAACGCGGGGAGTTCTACCTCCTCCAGCTCTTCTGGGTCTTCGTCACCTTCAGATAAGTGAGGCATCCTCGATAGGGCGTCAGCGTTGGCATTGGTTTTGCCGGCCCGGTACTTGATCAGTCATAGTTGGAGAGACGGGCCATCCACCGCTGTTCTAGGGCACCCAGTCTTGCATTGTCCAGGTGTGTCAACGGGTTGTTGTCCGTGTACACGGTGAACTTTGCGGAGGCCAGGTAATGCTTGAAGCGTTCCGTCACGGCCTACACCACCGCCAAGAATTCTAGCTTGAAGGAGCTGTAATTCTCCGGGCTCCTCTTGGTGGGTCTCAGCTTCCGGCTGGCGTACGCGATCACCCTTTCTCTGCCCTGTTGGTTTTGGAACAGTACGGCTCCCAGTCCCACATTACTGGCATCTGTGTGGAGAATGAAAGGCTGGCCATAATCAGGGTAGGCCAGGATCTCGTCCCCTGTGAGGGCCATCTTTAGCTGGCGGAAGGACTCCTCTTCCGGTTTATCCCACTTGAAGGGCGGCTTTTGGCTCCTGGACTTAGACTGTCCGATCAGGAGGTCCTGCATAGGAGCTGCCATCTTAGTGAACCCGGGGATGAACCTTCGGTAGTAGCCTACCAACCCGAGAAACTGTCTCACCTCTTTGATGTTCGAGGGGCTTGGCCAGCTCTTGATTGCCGTGACCTTGTCAGGGTCGGGGGCCACTCCTTCCGCGCTTACCACGTGCCCTAGGTACTGGTCCTTTGGTTTCAGCAGGTGACACTTCGATGGTTTCACCTTCAGGCCATAGCCTGCCAGGGCTTCGAACACCTCGGCCAGGTGCTTTAGGTGGTCCTCGTAGGTCTTCGAATAGACGATCACGTCGTCCAGGTAAAGGAGGACCGTCTCGAAGTTTCGGTGCCCTAGACATCATTCCATCAGCCTCTGGAAGGTCCCTGGTGCGTTGCAGAGCCCGAAGGGCATACAGTTGAACTCACTCAGTCCCATCGGGGTGGTGAAGGCAGTCTTCTCCTTGTCAGCCTCTGCCACAGGAACATGCCAGTACCCGCTAGTAAGGTCCAAAGTAGAAAAGAAGTTAGCAGATTTTAGTGCGGCTAAAAACTCCTCTATTCTAGGCAGCGGATATGCGTCTTTGTGGGTGATACGGTTGATTTGTCTATAGTCCACGCACATTCTCATGGTGCCGTCTTTCTTTTTGACCAGAACCAAGGGGGCTGCCCAGGGGCTACAGCTGTCTCTAATAACCCCAGCTTCTTTCATCTCTCTTAGCATGCCCTTTGCGTTCTGATAATGTGCAGGGGGTACAGGTCTGTGCCTCTCTTTTATTGGTGGGTGGCTCCCTGTGGGGATGTGGTGTTCTATCCCTTTTACTCTGCCGAAGTCTAGCGGGTGCTTACTAAAGACTCTCTCGTACTCCTGTACCACCCGGTAGACTCCTTGTTTTTGGTGCAGGGGAGTGGAGTCAGCACCCACATGGAGTTTCTGGCACCAGTCCTCCTTTTGTTTCTGGGAGCCATTACCCTCCGCCTGAGGAGATGGAGGCAAGGGTTCCACGGCCCTGATAGCTTTGTGTTCGACAACAAACAGTTTGGCGAGTGTAGCGTACCTGGGTAAGTGTACTTCCCTCTCCCCAATGTTGAGGATGCGGACGGGCACCCTCCCATGACGGACATCAACCACCCCCCGGGCTGTCAAAATGGTGGGCCTGCTGTCTGAGTACACGGGTTCTACCATGGCTTGGTAGTCTCTACCTCTCAACCCGATTGCAGTCCGACACCAGATCATCATTTCACTTTTGGGAGGCATGGAAATGGGGAATGGGTCACTCAGTCTTACGCTACCGATCTCACCACCAGACAGTTCTACCTGCTGCCGTCTCATCAGGGCTTTTATCTCCTTGTTGAGGACTCTCTGTTGGCTGGAACTAGCATTCACCGCCACCTGTTGTAGAATTACAATTACCTCTGAAAGACAATTTTCAATTACGTTAGTACCCACAGTTATTATAGGGTGACTTTCACGACGGTCAATGTCCACAATAATCACCCCCTGTGCCGGCAGTTCAACTTTACCAATTTTAATGGTCATCTCCTTGAACCCCATCTGCGGCACGGGTAAGCCATTACTGGCGATGATGCTCAAGTTATTGTCTGGATACCGTGTGATATCAGCATCAGTCCAATACTGCTTAAAAAGTACATAAGGGATAGTGGTTACTTGTGACCTATTATCCAGCAAGGCGCTCATGGGGATACCGTCCAGCACCACGGGTAAAACCGGGCGCCCCCCAACGTACTTATTACGCCAATTGTAAGGGCCTGGTGATCTTATGCCTGGGGGTTGGCCCTTTGCCCCAGGTTGGACCCTTTTAAATTACAGTACCTGGAAATGTGTCCGGGCTGGTTGCATCGACGGCAAATGGGCTGTCCATCCTCTGCGTAGCGGTCTGTGGGCCTCCCTCGGAACGACGGGATCCTCCTCTGTCGACGCCACGGGACATCCTCCGGACTTGAAGCCAGCTCGATGGGTCTTGACGGGTCCACTTGCAACGCCTGGACGGTCCTGGTCAACGCCGCGACGCTCCTGGTCAGCTCCTGGACTTGGTGGTGCAGGTCTTTCGACGGGGCTTGGTTCAGGGCCTGTGCATCAGCCCCCACGGGATCCATAGAGGAGGGCGCCGCCTCCTGGTGGTTGGTGAGAGCAGGGCGCCGGGGGTTTATAGCGCCACTGGTTGCAGATTCACGGAGCACCCTTATGGCCCTGTCCTTAAATTGGGCAAAGGTTAGGTCGGGGTTCTGAAAGAACATGAGACGCAGTTGGGCCCTGTGGGCGCTAGACAGCAGACCTTCTATGAATTGTTCTGTTAGCAGCTTATCCGTTTCCTGCACACTGCCAGGGTCAGTTTGTTGAATAGCCCTCAAGGCTTCCTGCAGATTTAGGGCATAGTCTCTGATGCTGTCCTGTGCCCGCTGCTTACATCCATAGAACCTCATTTTAATCTCAGCGGAGGTACGTGTGTCAAAGGTACCCCGCAGCCGGGCCAGAATACCCTTCACAGTCCTTTTATCCTCAGTGGGCCATGATTTTACCTCCCTTTGGGCTGCGCCAGTTAACTGCCCTGTCAATATGCTGACCTTCTGTTCCTCTGTCAGGGGGTAAACGTGGAACAAACTGTATAGCCTTTCCTTGAAGTCAGTTAGGGCATGGGGCTCCCCTGAGTATTTGGGCAGCCAGGCCGCTCCAGGGATGTAGGGCAGGGAAAAGGGCATCACCGCTGCTGCAGCTGCGTTGGTGGTAGTGGGCGCCTCTGTGTCCGACATCTTCCTCCCCCCTAGTTAAGCGTGGCCTACCTTCCGACGATCCTCTTCTGTAGGCCGCGGCTCCGCTGCTGCTGCTCTGGACGAGGACCTTGCGTCGCGTCCTGATGACGTCAGCGTCGCTCTCTCTCCCTTCCAGGACCTTGCGCAGCGTCGGTGCGTGGGGCGGAGCTTCGGATCTCGCGCGGTTTTGAAGTCCACGCCCCTCTTCTTCCCGCGCGGCGTCCTGAAGATGGCGTCCGATGGCGAGAAACAGGTGCGGATGGCGGGAAGACGGCAGAAGACGGCGGGAAACAGTCCAAGATGGCGTCTGATGGCGGGAATCGGCTCCGGATGGCGGGAAACGACTCCGGACGGCGGGAAACTTCGCCACAGGTAAGTTACAAAAGTCTTTTTCAGGCACGCAGTACCCGGTGGTTGCGGGCATGAAATCCTGCCGACTACGCCAAAGCTGACTCGCCCCTTGGGCCGTGGGGCACTCGGATCCGGGCAGTCTGGGAACGATGGGAGTAGTAGTGGCAACCCGGTTCCGTGGCTCAGGGTGGTCAGGCCAGTGGTAGTCCGTTATGTGCTATTGATTATGTCCGACTACGCCACCCGTGGATTGCGGTTATTAGGAACCGCCGCTGCATGCCGACCGCTGGGGCTGATGAGGTGTGCAGCTAGGGTAGTGTGACTCCCCACGGGAAGAGTGCGGCCCCAGGGCAGTATAGTGGATGGTGGGAGTGATGGTGGTGAGAGTCCCAGTGCTGATAGTGCTGGAGAAGCAAGGAGCACACAGACAACAGGTTGCAGTCCAGGGTGTTTACTAGAACAGGTAAATTGACCCATAAACAGTCCCGGCTAGGAGGGGGACCTGGATGTCTGAGAGCAACGGGGAAATTGGCCCTGGTCAGGGTAAGGGTGTAGGCCTACCGTGCTTTCTGCGCTCCTTCTGGCTATCTCCTCCTGATAGGGTAACAGCCCACGTTTCCAAGCTTTCTGTGTATTCTCGCCTGTATGGCCTGCGACGTGGGTTCCTTTCTGCTCCCAGCCTTGTACGGCTTTACTGGTCCCTTCTGTTGTGGCAGGGCCTCCAGGCTTCTTAGGCCAAGGAATATACAGTCCCCTGCGGACTGGTTCTCTGCTGGGGGATGTGGAATCCTCTCAGCCTCAGACACCAAAGTCTGGTAAATTAAGTCCTCTTTCTGCCAAGACAGGCTCTCTTCGCCTCTTGTCTCTGGCTTGTGGCTCTCCTCCTGCCACACTTCCTCTTAGGTGCAGTGCAACTGTCTGTCCCTGTTCTGCTCTGGGACAAGTCTCAATGCTGAGACAGGCCATCCAGTTCTCTCTAACCCTGCCCCCAGCACCAGTTTTTATAGGGGCAGCCTGCTCCCCCTACTGGCCTGAGACAGGAGGCATTGCATGCTAATGTTCCCCTGACTAGAGAACCTCCCCCTTGCTCTCAGACACAGCTTTAATACATTTTGTGGCATCCAGGCCAGGGTGACACAGATGGAGCGAGACATGATGTCCCAGATGTGCTCAATCGGATTCAGGTCTGGGGAACAGGCGGGCCAGTCCATAGCTTCAATGCCTTCACCTTGCAGAAACTGCTGACACACTCCAGCCACATGAGGTCTGGCAATGTCCTGCATACTGCATAAGGGGCATAATGGGGGCATTACACTGTGTGGGGGCATAATACATACTACATAAGGGGCATAATGGGGGCATTAAACTTTTTGGGGCATCATACATACTGCATAAGGGGCATAATGGGGGCAATACACTGTGTGGGGGCATCATACATACTGCATAAGGGGCATAATGGGGGCATTACATTGTGTGGTAGCATCATACATCTTGTATAAGGGGCATAATGGGGGCATTACACTGTGTGGGAGCATCATACATACTGCATGAGGGGCATAATGGTGGCATACACTGTGTGGTGCATCATACATACTGTATAAGGGGCATAATGGGGGCATTACACTGTGTGGGGCATCATATATACTGTATAAGGGGCATAATGGGGCATTACACTGTGTGGGGGCATCATACATACTGCATAAGGGGCATAATGGGGGCATTACACTGTGTGGGGGCATCATACATACTGCATAAGGAGCATAATGGGGGCATTACACTGTGTGGGGGCATCATGTATACTGCATAAGGGGCATAATGGGGGCATTACACTGTGTGGGGGCATCATACATCCTGCATAAGGGGCATAATGTGGGCATTACACTGTGTGGGGGGCATCATACATCCTGCATAAGGGGCATAACACTGTGTGGGGGCATCATACATCCTGCATAAGGGGCATAATGGGGGCATTACACTGTGTGGGGGGCATCATACATACTGCATAAGGGGCATAATGGGGGCATTACACTGTGTGGGGCCATCATACATCCTGCATAAGGGGCATAATGGGGGCATTACACTGTGTGGGGGCATCATGCATCCTGCATAAGGGGCATAATGGGGGCATTACACTGTGTGGGGGCATCATACATACTGCATAAGGGGTATAATGGGGGCATTACACTGTGGGGGGCATCATGCATCCTACATAAGGGGCATAATGGGGGCATTACACTGTGTGGGGGCATCATACATACTGCATAAGGGGTATAATGGGGGCATTACACTGTGGGGGGCATCATGCATCCTACATAAGGGGCATAATGGGGGCATTACACTGTGTGGGGGCATCATACATTCTGTATAAGGGGCATAATGGGGGCATTACACTGTGGGGCCAGTAAAGGGGCCCTTTACTATGAGAACAATACGTTTCCTCCCTTCCTGTCTCCATAGTTGGGTCGTATGTATCTATTACAGGAAACAGAACAAAAACCTTATGATTCTTATAAAGGGGCAACACAAGACCCCAAAAGAGTCTCTGTGCTCAAGGGGTTAATGCCCCCTGCGCCCAGTAATGGGGGATCCCCACATACCTCCACCTGCAGAGCCGCCACCACATATATGGCTGCTCTGTGCGCACAGGAGCTGTGATGAGGTCACAGGAGGGGAAGAGTCAGGGGTCACATGATCAGGGGCCTCAGTGGATGTGTGGCACCCCAGGGGTCTGGTTGCCACAGTGATAGAGATATTATGTCTGAGAGCAGGTGGGAGGTCCTTTGGTCAGGGATCCTGTGCATGCCACACCTCCTGCCCAGTCTTGGGAGGGGAAGGACTTCCCCTATATAAACCTGGGGCTGAGGCAGGGTAGGGAGTTCTGAGAGGAGAAGACAGGGAGCAGAGCTGCTCTATGGGCTCTGCTCCACAGGCAGGCCCTGTCCAGGGGCCTGAGCCTGGAGTCAAGGAGAGTAGAGACAAGAAACAGTCATATGAAGAAACAGCAGAAGCTCAGTGGGGGCAATACTAATACGAGTCAGGGGCTGGCAGCTGCAGAGCTCGCCCTGACTGAGAAGCTTTCTTACCGGACCCGGCGTCCGAGGCTGTGGGGACTAACTCTTACCCAGCAGCAGAAGCCGACCGGCAGGGAATTTCAGGTCCTCAGGCCCAGAAACCCGAAGGCACGGTCACACGCGTGGGACCAGCACCGCCATCGTGGAGCGGAAGCCATTAGAAGGCCCCGAGTCACCGGCCATACGGGTGAGCACCACACGGTACACTCAGGGACGTGGGCTACTTATATCCGCTTCTAGCAAGGTAGCCAGAAGAGTACAGTCAGTTTGGGAGGCCTACAACTCCGCCTGGCCAGGGGAGATCCCATCTGCTCAAGGACTGACCAGGCCCCGTTCGCTAGCAAGTACTCCGGGAGGGTCTATCGTTGTTACCAGTAAAGACCCTGAATTACACCGCACCGTCTCTGAGTGGTTCCTGCTACCCCCATTTTCCACGTCGGCTGCCCTGAGGCCATACCCCTCCCGTTGGGGGTTATACTATCACGCTGCACAATTCTACACCGGCCTCAGCGGTCTGCCCTGCAGCGGCAGCTCCATAGCTGCAAATCAACGGGTGGCGTAGTCGACACTCAAATAACATCTATCAAGACTGCCACACACTGAGTTGACTCCCTGGGCACGGACCGGGTCCCCGCCACTCGGAGACTACAACCCTCATCTGATCCGGTTCCGGGTAAGCCCCGTGCGCGAGACGCTGCGCGACACAGCAGGCCCAGGGGCGCGTCAGATGCAGGACTCTGCTGTGCTGGTTGTCATGGTGCTGGATGAGCTGAAGTTTATGTGTGGGGTCAGGAGTAGTGTTGAGCGATACCTTCCGATATCGGGAAATATCGTATCAGATTGGATAGGACCGATACCCAAAAGTATCGGATATCGCCGATTCCGATACCGGAAACCAATGCAAGTCAATGGGACACTAATATCGGAAAGCCATCCCAGCGTGAGAGAATTCTCCTGATTGTTTAAAAGCCGGCGGGCGGTAAAAAGCCGCCGGCTTTTAAACAATCACACAGCCCCATACTGCTTCCCCGCAGCCTCCCACCCCGATCCTGTGCTCCCCCCGCCACCTCCCATCCCGATCGTAAGTTAGGACCGGGCGGGGAGCGCAGCACCAAGGAGCAGGGAGCGAAGGACCCGGGCGGGGAAGCCGGCAGTGAAAAGACTACACCGCCGGCTTTCCCGTTCTGTGCTGCGCTCTCCCGCCGGTTATTTCAAATGAACAGCTGAGGTATCAGGTGATGCTGATCAGCTGTTCATTTGAAGTAGCCGCGGTGCCCTCAGAGGGTTCATGTGAGTTCATGCTTCACTGCATGAACTCACATGAACTTTCCCACGGCCGCACAGGTCAGCCTCACCTCCCAGACCATCAGACCCATCATGATTGGTGTGTGCGCAGGTGTCTGTGCGATGTGTGCGGGTGTGTGCGCGATGTCTGCGGGTGTCTGCGTGCAGGCAGACATAGGCTAATGTGACACTACTACTCCCATCGGCCTATGTCTGTCCCCCGTCCACTTGTGCCAGCAGGATCAGCTCGATGGGAGCAGTAGCTATTTTAGCTGCCCCATATGTTATTTTTGCCCCTATACATCTTTTATGTTTTTAGGCCCCCCATATATTTTTTTTGTTTTTGGTCCCCAATAAATTTTAAATACATTTTTCATTGGTGGCCAGTGGTTACCTAAAATAAATTAGTTCATACATTACCTGTCCCCGCCGATCGCCACCTAAAATAAAGTAAAAAATAAAAAACTACACCTATACTCACCTAGACACCTAATTCCCCGAAGCCATCGATCTCCTGTAATAAAATATAAAATAATAAACCACAACCTTATCCTTACCCCTCCGTAGTAGTCCACGAGTGTCCCACGAAGATCTCCAGTTTAGAGCAGCCACATAAAATGTGACCGCTCTAAACCACTGCCGCCGCTAGAATGACGGGGCCGTAAAGCAGCCCCATCATTGCATAAACCGGTGTCTAGGTGAGTATAGGTGTAGTTTTTTATTTTTTACTTTATTTTAGGTGGCGATCAGGTAATGTATGAACTAATTTATTTTAGGTAACCACTGGCCACCAATGAAAAATGTATTTAAAATTTATTGGGGACCAAAAACAAAAAAAATATATGGGGGGCCTAAAAACATAAAAGATGTATAGGGGCAAAAATAACATATGGGGCAGTTTAAATAGCAGGATCAGGCTGATGGGAACTACTGCTCCCATCGAGCTGATCCTGCTGGCACGAGTGGACGGGGGACAGACAAAGGCCGATGTGAGTAGTAGTGTCACATCGGCCTATGTCTGCCTGCACGCAGACACCCGCAGACATCGCGCACACACCCGCACACATCGCACAGACACCCGCGCACACTCCAATCATGATGGGTCTGATGGTCTGGGAGGTGAGGCTGACCTGTGCGGCCGTGGGAAAGTTCATGTGAGTTCATGCAGTGAAGCATGAACTCACATGAACCCTCTGAGGGCACCGCAGCTACTTCAAATGAACAGCTGATCAGCATCACCTGATACCTCAGCTGTTCATTTGAAATAACCGGCGGGAGAGCGCAGCACAAAACGGGAAAGCCGGCGGTGAAGTCTTTTCCCTGCCGGCTTCCCCGCCTGGGTCCTTCGCTCCCTGCTCCTTGGTGCTGCGCTCCCCGCCCGGTCCTAACTTACGATCGGGATGTGAGGTGGCGGGGGGAGCGCAGGATCGGGGTGGGAGGCTGCGGGGAAGCAGTATGGGGCTGTGTGATTGTTTAAAAGCCGGCGGCTTTTTACCGCCTGCCGGCTTTTAAACAATCAGGAGAATTCTCTCACGCTGGGATGGCATTCCGATATTAGCGTCCCATTGACTTGCATTGGTTTCCGGTATCGGAATCGGCGATATCCGATACTTTTTGGGTATCGGTCCGATCCAATCCGATCCGATATTTCCCGATATCGGAAGGTATCGCTCAACATTAAGTAATACATAAGAATAATATGTACTATGTCTGACCACTACAAACACTCATCTGAACTGGTCCAAGTGCTGTCAGGTTTTTTCACGGGCAGCACTTAGACAATACGGTCGTGTGAATATAGGCTTATGATGCATCTGGTAATAAACATGTTAAGGATGGGCCGCTACTCATGGGCCACTGCTGTGTGCTTGCCCCCCAGGCTAAAATGTGCCAGCCAGCCCCTGCTGCACCGGGTGCCAGAAAACCTAGATACACCTTTGGAATAGGTATCCTGCAAAGTAAGGATGGGGTTTGGTGTTTTTAAATGATTTTATTGACTCTGT
The DNA here is from genome assembly GCF_046119375.1 of Phyllobates terribilis. Classification (NCBI taxonomy): domain Eukaryota; kingdom Metazoa; phylum Chordata; class Amphibia; order Anura; family Dendrobatidae; genus Phyllobates; species Phyllobates terribilis. Next base: position 950,464 of record NW_027363305.1, on the reverse strand, counting down.
GCATTTATATTTTGTATCAATAATATGATATGGTTATATATATCTTCTGGATATCAGGAGGGCTTATCCCTGTGCCTTGACTCTCTCCTTCTCCTTCGATGTCCTGTATAGGCCAAAAAAAACTACGCGTTTCGAGGACTCACAGTTCCTCTTCGTCAGCTTCTCGCTGGTAGTCAAACTGGTAACCTAATAAAGTCCAAACGCCCCCCACAAAGATAATACAACCAAAGAAATGGAGGAAGATCCAATACTAACAAGACGGTGCAAAAGGACATATGGAGGTGCAATAGAACTAAGATAGAATTCCAATAAGAATAGACTGTGTGTGAAAAAAATAATAATAAAAAAGACTTTGTTCAAACTTTCACAATTAGTTAAAAATGAATAAAAATTATATACTTATATTTCTGATGGCTATAAAAAACAGTCTGTTAATCAGTGTATATTACCAGGATAGTATAAATTCGGCACTTAGTACCATCCAGAGATAAAAAGGAAAAAATGAAGGAGAAAAATAAAAACATTATATAGTATCTCCAATAGGGGTATCAATGTATAGAAACAAATACATATATAAAATAGGTGGATTCAAAGGAATATATCCAAAAGACATATTATATTGATAAAATATAAGGAGGTTCATAAAAGTGCAATGTAAATGTTCAATTGGTACTGGGATAAAAAATACATACAGTATATACCGCTGCGAGTTGAAGGCATACAGCTGACTCTCGTGATTAAGGCCCTTCAGAGCCAAGCTATTTAATGTGAAGATCCATTTGGATTCCATCCGCGACATTAATCTCAGGTAATCACCTCCCCTCCATTTTCTGGGGACTAATCGGATCCCACAAAACTTAGTGTCCTTATAAGATTGGTTGTGGAACTTCCGGTAGTGCCGGGACAGTGGATGCCCTTCAAAACCTTCATTCATGTTGATAAAGTGTTCCTTCAGCCTTTTGATAACTTGCGCTTTGTACAGACATCTCCTCCTGCCAAGGCATAAAAAGGGCGTGGCTTGGGGTGTGGATAGGGGCGTGGCCAGACTACGCGTGCCGCATGGTTTCGCCCTCTTTCTAGTCCTCATAGGTTGGCGGTATGCTTGTACTGAGGAGATCTGGGATATCAGTGATTAGGTCCCATATTGTGCACTGTAAGGTCTGGAAAAGCTCCTTCTATCCGTCTCTGTAGCACCAGAGGAAGAACAGAGGGGAAAAGACAGGATTTTCTACATGTCGCGTTATGTAGATGTTCTGCAGATTTATCACAACCGTCCACAAGAAGAAACTGCCATCACAGAGCCGCCTTTAGCTGTTGGAAAAGTTTAAACTTAGTTTTGAATAGTTGCTATAGCCAACAAGGACTTTCTATTTATGCTGGGTCACATGATGCTGGTGCTGGGTGATGTCATGTGACGGAATGTTGTGGGTGATGATGTCACAGAGGGCGTTGTGATGTCACCCTTGGGGTATATAAGGGGGCTCCATCCACCTGGAGCTCATATCTCATTGGCCATATCTTGGTGCTGAGATACCCCCTGGAGACAATGAGGATCGCCATATTGTTTCTGTGCTGTACCCTGTTCTACCCTGTGAATTACCATAGGCTGCCGGTGAGTACCTGTCTATTATTACATATGGAGGACGTTTAGAATCAGCTGCGGCAGGGGAAGGGGATGGGGAGGGGGGTCCTGTAAGAATTTACCTGCGGGAATAAGAGGTTATGGCAGGGAAAGGAGCTTAGGAAGTGACAGTCAGAGGGGATATAAGTGTGGGGTGACCCCTCTGACTCCCACATTCCTGCCTTGTCCTTGTAGTGATTAATGACTTTGGTGTTGTCCCTTATATATCACTTTGCAGTCACCAGTGATCGCTCCGCACTGTGATCCTAAACTACAGTCTCATTTACCTTTTTGCAAACGCCCAGAAGGGGAGGAGTGACATCACACCCATGTGAGCAGATCCCGCCCACTTTTACTGCAGTCGTAATGCGAGCTAGCTGTATTCTGTTTTCATGGAAATATCAGCAGCTGCTCCCCCTAGTGTTTACAAGATGAAAACATCAAAAGAGTTAAAATATTTTTTTCAGATTTTATACCATTAAAACCTTTTTAAATATATATGTGTATTTATATATAAATATAAATACTTTACAATTTTACAATTGTAAAAAAATTGCTGACACTTTCCCTTTAAAAGATCTAAAGACGTTCTGCTTCATGTGCCATTGTGACCAATCACAGCACAGATTATATTTTTTAAACTTTTCTTGAAAAACTGAAGCTGCTCCGTGATTGGAAATCATGTGGAAGGGTTCTCTTTTAGACATTTAGTTAGGTCCAAAGTATCAGTGACATGATGGATAGAACTGTGCAATGATGTCACAGAGGGCTTTGTGATGTCACCCCTGGGTATATTAGAAGCCTCGGCCCATCTGCAGCTTGTATCTCATTGACCATACCTTGGTGCTGAGAGACCTCTGGAGATGATGAGTATCATCCTATCATTTCTGTGCTTTACGTTGCTCTACCCCCCACATTACAGTACACTGAGGGCGAGTATGTTCTCATCAATATGGAGGTCACAAGGATCAGCTAATGAGAATATCGCCTCTTGCAGGACTTCTCATACTGGACACGTGACCGTCCGTCATATGAAAGTCCAACTGTAAATAATATTCCATGGACCCTGGAGGTGAATCCCAAACTTCTTCCTGATCTTCTCAATGGGATATTTCTGAAAGTTGCTTGATAATGTATCCATCACTGTATAATAACAAGGGCTCTCTGTTTGACTGGATTGGGTATAAATATACAGGACTTTATTATGTTTTTTTTCTTTATTATAGGATGACCCACTACCCGTGGATCTCAGAAGAAGCACCTATCAAGCTTCCATCAATCTTCCTCTTTGGCTCTTCCGTGACGCAGTTTTTGTTGCGGTGATGACACTACTGACAATACTAGAGTATTTGGCCTTAAGTCTTGTCCTGAGCAAGTGGGCAATGTCTGAACCTGGTGAAACAATCAGAAAACTCCTGAGAACAAAACCATTCTGAAGGAACAAAGTGCTTGTAAGGAGCCGATTTGCATCCCTCAGATTCAGAAGCAAGACTCCAGGAGAACACCTGTCCTGCCCAATGGCAAATGTTCTACTCCATCCATGGCTCCTGCACCGCAGGATGCGAAAAAGGTTCCTAGTTGCAACTATAAAGTGGCGTTCAGTGATATTGTCTGGGTCAGAATGATCCCTCACAACAATATAGGAAGAAGAGCTCGAAGTTCAACGGAGCTTAAAGAGAGGTTACTGATTTTTCAGAGAAGCCAACAACCCAGAATTCCAGAGCCAAGAGCACCAGAACCTAGAACACCAGAACCTACCATGTCAGAACCTAGTATGTCAGAACCTAGAGTGCCAGAGCCTGAAATGCCTACAACACCTCAACCCAAAATCAAGAGGAGAAGATGTTTCCTTAGATGTCTTAGAGGCGAGGAAGATTGAGAAGGCAACTGCTTGAACTTTCCCATTGCTCGTGTTTTCATCACAGGTTAGTCCTATACATGCTGTCTGATGGGCACCATCTTACTACATACAATGCAGCATTGCACCTGAAATCGCATGGATATTTTGTCACACACTTGCACTTTAGCACCTTATCATATGGCGCATATATCTATGAACGCTTTGCTAAGTATCACTGTCTAGTATGTGCTTCTGATGAACCTATTTTAGGAAAACGTGTCGAGGTTTGGCATACTATGTACTTGAGTTTGGCGTACTATGTGCTTGTTGGTAAATTCTATTGCCATCTATAATCTACTAGATATTATAATGTCTCTGGTGGGATGCCCCATGCCGAATTGTTGATAACTGACTATGAGCATTGTCCTCTATTTCTTATCTACTATGGTTACAGGTTGATGTGAAGAGAGCTGTGCCATTGGTAGCGATTTTTCTACTGATTTGTCAGTTATATTTATGTTAGTTTAGCAAATTTCTGCTTGTAGGGTCTAATGTTTTACCATAGTGTATGTTCTGTGAGCTAAATTGTCATACTTATGCACTAGATAGATTATAAATTGTGATGCTTATGTACAAGATAGATTATTAGTTTAATCGGTGATTTTTAAAATATTTTTTAGCATCAGGAGACTCAAGAATCGCATCTTACAGAAGACAAGAAGCCTAAATGCCGAAGGGTGATGACCTGTTGATGGCCCACAGCTGGAGGGTCATTACCTCTTGATGGCACAAAACTGGACAGAAGATAAAAACATTTGATGGCACACAGCCGGAGGGTGATGATCTATTGATGGCCATAGCCAGAGGGTCATTACCTGTTGATGGCACACAGCCGGAGGGTGATGACCTATTGATGACCATAGCCAGAGGGTCATTACCTGTTGATGGCACACAGCTGGAGGATGATGACCTATTGATGGCCATAGCCAGAGGGTCATTACCTGTTGATGGCACACAGCCGGACAGAGGATAATTACCTGTTGATGGCACACAGACGGATGGTCATTACCTGTTCATGGCGCACTGCCGGATGGTCATTACCTATTGATGGCACACAGCCGGAGGGTGATGACCAATTGATGGCCATAGCCAAAGGGTCATTACCTGTTGATGGTGCACTGCCGGATGGTCATTACCTGTTGATGGCACACAGCCGGATGGTCATTACCTGTTCATGGCACACTGCCGGATGGTCATTACCTGTTGATGGAACACAGCCGGAGGGTGATGACCTATTGATGGCCATAGCCAGAGGGTCATTACCTGTTGATGGCGCACTGCCGGATGGTCATTACCTGTTGATTGCACACAGCTGGAGGGTGATGACCAGTTGATGTCGGACTGCCGGATGGTCATTACCTGTTGATGGCACAAAGCCGGACAGAGGATCATTACCTGTTGATGGCACAAAGCCGGTCAGAGGATAAGATCTTTTGATTGCATACACCGGGTCCCTCCCTGATAACAGGGAACCCTGGGGAATACTCGTCATCTTGATCCCCCACTGACTAAATACTTGCTCCACCTCAGCCTACACCATCATGGAGGACACTTCCACCTGTGTCCACTGTAAGGTTCGACTTTCTTTTATCATTTCAGCAGATTAATAAACATCATAAAGCTGTAAAACTATCGAGTAATTTATTATAAATTATTATAAAGAAATATAAAGTATAATAGATAGCTATAGAGGGCACAGAAGACGACTAACTATAGTAAGCATGGTATCGCCTGATATATACTGTATATTCTAGATGGCGCTATTACACTAAATACATCACAACCTCCAGGGTGATATTACCGTACAATGTGAGATCACTAATAATGGCCACAGATTATGAGAAAATGACCAGCTCCATAGTCCTGGAGTTATTATAAATGTCTCTAGTGTGAGGCAGGGACTGGACGAGTGTTGGAGGGAGGTATATTCCCCCAGGACGTCCTTTATGTATCCATGCTGTAGAATCTGCCGTATACTTCTGTTCTAGCAGTCAGACATTTCACTCTGCAAATCACAGGCTCAACATTGTGTAAAACTACCACCGTATATAAGAGCACTCAGAATAAAAACTAGCGGCATGCCGTGCACTGCCCACGTCATGTGTACGGGATACAGGACCTGCAGGACCTGGTACGGTCATTATAGTTGATAGATTAATGATACCTGTGCAGATGAAGGGAAAAAAATATGTGCAACAGCAGGAGGAGAAAGTCTCAAAATGTAATTTGAAGAGTATAATAGAGAAATGGGAAACTTCTGGAGATGCAGATAAGTGGTACCAGGGCAAAACGTAAGTGCAGTCAGACATGGGAAAAGTGCAAATGATCCAGCGTACAGGTTTGTTTAGTAGAAAAAATATTAAAACTTAGCTTTTATTAGCCATATAAAACACTGCTCCACAAAGAATACAGCAAATGTGCAACTATCATAGCTTACAGACCTACACGTTTCAACAAATCATGTCTTAATTATGGCCCTACTACTAGAATGACAAAAAGGCATATATATATATATATATATATATATATATATATATATATATATATATCCACGTGCCTGTATGACCTCCCTACAACGCCTGGGCATGCTCCTGATGAGGTTGCGGATGGTCTCCTGTGGGATCTCCTCCCAGACCTGAACTAAAGCATCCGCCAACTCCTGGACAGTCTGTGGTGCAACGTGACGTTGGCGGATGGAGCGAGACATGATGTCCCAGATGTGCTCAATCGGATTCAGGTCTGGGGAACGGGCGGGCCAGTCCATAGCTTCAATGCCTCCATCTTGCAGGAACTGCTGACACACTCCAGCCACATGAGGTCTGCCATTGTCCAGCATTATGAGGAACCCAGGGCCAACCGCACCAGCATATGGTCTCACAAGGGGTCTGAGGATCTCATCTCGGTACCTAATGGAAGCCAGGCTACCTCTGGCGAGCACATGGAGGGCTGTGCGGCTCTCCAAAGAAATGCCACCCCACACCATTACTCACCCACTGCCAAACCGGTCATGCTGAAGGATGTCACTCTCCACGGCGTCTCCAGACTCTGTCACGTCTGTCACATGTGCTCAGTGTGAACCTGCTTTCATCTACGAAGAGCACAGGGCGCGAGTGGCAACTTTGCCAATCCTGGTGTTCTGTGGCAAATGCCAAGCGTCCTGCATGGTGTTGGGCTGTGAGCACAACCCCTATCTGTGGACGTCGGGCCCTCATACCACCCTCATGGAGTCGGTATCTAACCGTTTGTGCAGACACATGCACATTTGTGGCCAGCTGGAGGTCATTTTGCAGGGCTCTGGCAGTGCTCCTCCTGTTCCTCCTTTCACAAAGGCGGTGGTAGCGGTCCTGCTGCTGGGTTGTTGCCCTCCTACGGCCCCCTCCACATCTCCTGGTGTACTGGCCTGTCTCCTGGTGGCGCCTCCAGCCTCTGGACACAGCCAACCTTCTTGCCACAGCTCGCATTGATGTGCCATCCTGGATGAGCTGCACTATCTGAGCAACTTCTGTGGGTTGTAGAGTCTGTCTCATGCTACCACGAGTGTGAAAGCACAACCAACATTCAAAAGTGACCAAAACATCAGCCAGAAAGCATTGGTACTGAGATGTGGTCTGTGGTCCCCACCTGCAGAACCACTCCTTTATTGAGGTTGTCTTGATAATTGCCAATAATTTCCATCTATCCTCTATTCCATTTGCACATCAGCATGTGAAATTGATTGTCAATCAGTGTTGCTTCCTAAGTGGACAGTTTGATTTCACAGAAGTTTGATTTACTTGGAGTTATATTCTGTTGTTTTAAGTGTTCCCTTTATTTTTGGAGCAGTTTATATAGATACATACAGTGAGTACGGAAAGTATTCAGACTCCTTTAAATTTTTCACTCTTTGTTTCATTGCAGCCATTTGATAAATTCTAAAAAGTTCATTTTTTTCTCATTAAAGTACACTCAGCACCCCATCTTGACTGAAAAAAACAGCAATATAGAATTTTTTTGCAAATTTATTAAAAAAGAAAAACTGAAATATCACATGGTCATAAGTATTCAGATCCTTTGCTCAGACACTCATATTTAAGTCACATGCTGTCCATTTCCTTGTGATCCTCCTTGAGATGGTTCTACTCCTTCAATGGAGTCCAAATGTGTTTAATTAAACTGATAGGACTTGATTTGGAAAGGCACACACCTGTCTATATAAGACCCCACAGCTCACACTACATGTCAGACCAAATGAGAATCATGAGCTCAAACGAACTGCCCAAGGAGCTCAGAGACCGAATTGTGGCAAGGCACAGATCTAGCCAAGGTTATAAAAGAATTTCTGCATTACCCAAGGTTCATAAGAGCACAGTGGCCTCCATAATCCTTAAATGGAAGAAGTTTGGGACCACCAGAAGTCTTCCTAGACCTGGCCGTCCAGCCAAACTGAGCAATCGTGGGAGAAGAGCCTTGGTGAGAGAGGTAAAGAAGAACCCCAAGATCACTGTGGCTGAGCTCCAGAGATGCAGTAGGGAGATGGGAGAAAGTTCCACATAGTCAACTATCACTGCAGCCCTTCCCCAGTTGGGCCTTTATGGCAGAGTGGCCAGATGGAAGCCTCTCCTCATATGAAAGCCCGCATAGAGTTTGCTCAAAAACACATGAAGGACTCCCAGACTATGAGAAATAAGATTCTCTGGTCTGATGAGACGAAGATAGAACTTTTTGGTGATAATTCTAAGTGGTATGTGTGGAGAAAACCAGGCACTGCTCATCACCTGCCTAATACAATCCCAACAGTGAAACATGGTGGTGGCAGTTGTTAGAACCCTCCTGTTAGTTTTTTCTATTTTGTGGTCATGTGACCTTCTGCCTATTTATTCCAGCTCCGCCCTTCAGGCTTTGCTGGACTTCAGTGTTACTTTGACTCTTAATCTAGCCAGGTGCTTTGTACCTACTGTATCTCTCTAGTTTGTTTGGTCCTTGGACCACTAAGTACTTTTGTCTGTTTGTCTTCTTCTGCTACTACTTCTGCCAGGAGGTGTCCAGTTTTGTCCCAGTCCTTAGTTCTTTTAGGGACCCCTCCCTTTAATCTATAGGTCTGTGTTCAGATTAGCCGCGGACATAGGCGGGTCTGTTTGCAAGGAACAGGTTGCCCGCTGCATCGTAAGGAATCAGCTTAGTCCTATTGTATGGACAGATTTCCTCTCTTTCCTTAGTTCTTGTAGCAGATCATAACAGCAGTATCATGCTATGGGTGTGTTTTTCAGCTGCAGGGACAGGACGACTGGTTGCAATTGAAGGAAACATGAATGCGGCCAAGTACAGAGATATCCTGGATGAAAACCTCTTCCAGAGTGCTCTGCACCTCAGACTTGGCCAAAGGTTCACCTTCCAACAAGACAATGACCCTAAGCACACAGCTAAAATAACAAAGGAGTGGCTTCAGAACAACTATGTGACCATTCTTGACTGGCCCAGCCAGAGCCCTGACCTAAACCCAATTGAGCATCTTTGGAGAGACCTGAAAATGGCTGTCCACCAACGTTTCCCATTCATCCTGACGGAACTGGAGAGGATCTGCAAGGAAGAATGGCAGAGGATCCCAAAATGCTGGTGTGAAAAACTTGTTGCATCATTTCCAAGAAGACTCATGGCTGTACTAGCCCAAAAGGGTGCTTCTACTCAATACTGAGCAAAGGGTCTGAATACTTATGCCCGTGTGATATTTCAGTTTTTCTTTTTTATTAAATTTTGCAAAAATTTCTTCATTTCTGTTTTCTTTCAGACAAGATGGGGTGCAGAGTGGACTTTAATGAGAAAAAAATGAACTTTTTAGAATTTACCAAATGGCTGCAATGAAACAAAGAGTGAAAAATGTAAAGGGGTCTGAATACTTTCCGTACCCAGTGTACATGCATGGAAATAAATGCAGAATTATATTTCTTAATACTGCAGTATCAGATCCTGTCTTGAATTTAACCCCTGTGGTATCCAATGTGAAAATCCACAGGGACTCCCCTGATGAATTACAATTGAGGAAATCATGAATTTTATATTCTCTATCATTACTTAAGGACATAAAACTATCTGTTTTAACCGCATGTAGACACGCTTTGCACCGATTGGCTCCACATCTGAAGAAACCTTTTGTGCTGAGCCAATTTGGTTGTACAGTATTAGTCTCACTCAGGGGTGGATTAAGAGTAGCAAGGGCCCCCTCCACATACCTGATTTATCACGTGACATGTCACATGATCCCCGTGATAGATCATGTGATAGTTCACGGGAAATTAATTTGGCATAATATTAATTGTGCTGCCCCATCTGAGAGCAGCACAATATTGGGGCAGATACCCTGATTCCAGCGATGTGTCACTTTTTCAGCTGCTTGTTGTCATTTTGAGAAAATCACCGTTTTATCTGCTGCAGATCTAGCAGCTCTCTGAATGCTGCGCTCTGTATAGCCCCGCCCACACCACTGATTGGCAGCTTTCTGCCCATGCTCAGTGTACACAGAAATCTACTGATCAGTGATGGGGGTGGGGTCCTACAGAACTTACTAGTCATCTAGTAATAATTACCTTCTGACAAATCAATGATTTTATCAAAACAACACTAAGCAGCCCAGTAAGTGACACATTACTGGAATCAGTGCCTTTAACCCTACATTATGCTGCTCTCAGATTAGGTGGCAAAAACCTGATGACAGATTCCCTTTAAAGGAGCTGTAAACACAAAAAAAGTTTGTATTAAAAAATACAAGCCATTTGTTAAATTAACTTTTTTTCATTGTTAATTCACATTAGACTGTATCTTCAACACTTTTGTCAGCAGGTCTTATTACAGACTCTGAATAGGGCAGCTCTCTCCCTCTCCCTCAGCAGAAAGTCACAGCATGGTTAAAAAACGGGATCTTTTATGATTTTCTCATAATAAATAAAAAAGGACATGCAAGTCCTCCAAA